>NC_143569.1:109330232-109634098 GCF_054136105.1 Typopeltis vanoorti
AAAACTCAAGTTAAGAAATTAAAAAACTCACTTAAAAAGTATCTTCCTGGCTTCTGGACATTACGAAAAATCTCAAACCTTTCTGTTCCCATCCCCCCTGAATATACGGTTTACCAAAAATCCACAAATCCAATTCCCCACTGAGACCTATAGTAGATGCCACTAACACACCTTGCTACAAACTGTCAAAACAGCTGGCCTACTCTCTGCTCCCCTCATTGGACTTTCCACATCCTATATAAAAAACTCTAACCATTTTAAAACCCTAATAGAAAATCTGACCTTAAATAACACAGACATATTGGTAAGCTTTGACATCTCCTCATTGTTTCCCTTAATTGATACCTTAACACTCGAAGAAAACGTTTTTCCTTCAGACATCTTGGATCTCTTTTCCTTTTCCATCAGTTCTAGTTATTTTTCTTGGAAGAACAAAATCTACAAGCAGATAAAGGGAACCACCATGGGTTCCCCTCCTCTTGCCAATTTTAATATGGAAAATTTTGAAAAATGAGCCATAGACTCAGCCCCTCTCAAACCTTCTATCTGACTAAGATATGTAGATGATGTGTTCTCTTTTTGGCCTCATGACCCAGACACGTTAGACTTCTTCCCTAGACACCTTAGTTACACGCCTTCCTAACGGTATTCACTGTTTATAGAAAACCTACGTAGATACATTCACAAACAGGCAGATACATTCACAAACTCTCCCACCACCACCACCCCACTCAACAATATGGCATTATTAAAACTCTAACCAGGAGAACTCACAATCTTTGTTCCAGTGGAACCGTTTTTACAACTGAGCTGACCATATACATAGCACCTTCCTCTCCATTGGCTACAGCACTTATAGTATTAAAAAAACAACCAGTTCCTCCCCCATTTCCTGACCATCTCTTCAGAATGAGTTCAGAAATGCCATCACCATACCCTACATCCATGGCACATCAGAAAAAATATTATTATTATTATTATTCAGGCCTCCATGTATCCAAGATTTTAAAAAAGTACAACATACCCATAGCATTGAAGCCCACCACAAACATGCTATCCTTATCCGTTCTACAAAAGATTAGCTCCCTCCTCTCTCAGTGGTTGGAATTTATAAAGTACCCTGTTCCTGTAAGCTGCATACTTTGGACAGACAGGCAGATCAGTAACCATCCGCCTAGAAGAACACAAGTCAAACATCTGCAACCACCACTATGGTCAGTCGGGATCCAGAAAAGTCACCCCCAGCACATTTTGCCCCCTGTAGATAATGAGTTGGCTACAATAATGTGAATAATACACCTGATTTTTTAATAATTCTAATTTATTTTGTTTTAATAGAATAAATGCACCTTATTATTGTTTAAAACTTGAAGTTGTATGCGCCTCTAAGGTAATCAGTTACATTACGATTTTGAAAATCGTTTTGATTATAGCAGAAATTGCAGCATACTTCTTGTTTCTTTGATTGCCTGAATTACTGGCAATTATTTGTGTAATTTCGAAATTGTGCGGCTCTTGTTGTTTCTTTAAAGAATCAATGAATCAGTAAATATTTGGGAATAAAGTAGCACAAGTTTCCTGAAATCCCCTGTGCCACCCCTCCACGGCATTGTTTACATTGCTGATCATTCAGTGTTCGTGTGTAAACATTCCACAATTCGATGGCAAAAATGGGTAACTGCCAGCCTCTCTGTTGTCTTCTTCCAATATATGTATCTTCAAAGTAGTTTGCAATCACCATAGCTTCAATGGGGAAGTCATCAGCTTCAATTAAATCTTTAAATGCTTGAATAATGCTAGCAGGAGGAATAAATGCCAATGACTGAATCAATTGGATCCAACGTGCAAATTCATGGTCTTGTTCGTATCAAGCTTTTAAAACCTTCATTCTGTACCTTTCGCCAAACGCTTTAGGAAAGATGAAAAAAAAAACAAAATTCTAATTCTAATTAAAATTCCTGTTGGAAGGCTTGCATGGCACTTTGTTTGAAATCTGTCATAAGTTTCTGGGGTTGGAGACCCTGTTGTAGATTTTTAACTTCTTAAAGCAACTTGACGTATGTGGCATGAGTTTTGTTTGGCAGAAGCGCATAGACCACTGGAATAACTGCATTGAATTGAACCACATGAATTGTATAAAGCTGCTGGAAATACGTCAGTACTGTGCTAAAAGTTGCATCAGAAAACCACTCCTGGTTATGCGCCAATAACTGAAGATTGTTACTAGTGAAAAATAAGCATGCGACCAGGGAGTTGGTCGTCCTGAGAATCATATATCAAAAACTGTTGTACATTGCCATCGATAATAATTTCTTGATAATTTAATTTTGTGGAATTATTTGGTCCTGGAGATTGCTCAGTAAAGCAGGAGTATCATTGTTACATCAAACATGACGAATGGTTCATTTAAGTGAATCCTTTTTAGGAAGGAATGCCGTGACATTCACATGAACCTCTGCAATTACTGATGCAACAATTTGCTGTGGCCGTTTGTTCGTAGTTGGGGACAAATCAATTGCAATGCTTCCTACCTTGCAGCTTGAGCTGCATGGTTATGTTTAACTACAACTTTCACAACTGGGCCTTCCAAACCCTCTGCCTTCCACCTGCCCTTTGCAGGTGGAAAGTTTTTCACAAACCAAGATTCCATGTTGCTCATCTACAGTTCTCTTTGAAAACACGTAAATGTGGTTGTCATCATCTACCAATTTTCTTTTGCCTCTTATTGATGGAACACTTTTTCCATTGTACACACAGAATTAATCAATCAAGATGCAAAAATAATATGTAGATATTGCACTGCCTATGACACTCAGCTTGTTCATGCAATGCACTGCCGATAATGAGGCAGCGAAAACAGCAAATGCGTGCTGTCCACTGTTCCCTCCCCCCATGTCCCTCACTGGCGACGTGACTATCGCCCAAGACTAGTCGAGTATGTATTCTTTCCATTGCTAAAGGATTAACAGTTCCAATTAATACTTCACAATGGAAAGAGAACCCTGAAGACATACAAAATGGGAGAAATTAGTTTAAAAGCAATGTGACAATTTGTACACGAATGTAATTTTTAAAATTTGTTCTGAAAAGTTAGAGTTATTGGAAGTTCACTTCGAGTAATCGACAGAGTTTAACATTGAATCTCCACTAAAGGGGCTCTGGGACTTCAATAAAAATTCGAGTTATCGAGAGTTGACTACATTTACATTTTTGTAACCTATTCATTATCTACAGGGGGTGAAATGTGCCAGGAGCGAAATTTGCTGGGACCAAATGTTGAGGGCAAAATGCAAGGGGGCGACTTTTTCATAAACCAGTCAGTCAGGCATGTCTGACCATGTCTTTTATACAACACACAGGATCTCAGGGAGAAAAAAAACCACCATGCTTCACCACAGCAAATTCAAAAAAAGAGAGACTATTTTTAGAATCAGCAGCAGCTCTCAGAAATCAACCAAATTTTAATAAATACGGTTGCATTAAGCTTCCTAGATTTGGGAAACTGTTATCATCAGAGATCCCACCTTACATTCCAGACCACCTACAACTGCCCTTAGAGGGTGCTCCACCTAGATATGACTTTAGAGTCACCCATGTGGTTGGGCATAGTATTATTATTATTATTACCCCAAGACCTCATGGAGTCAAAGACTCGTCTGGGAGGTCCTTTTATCACACACACAGCTCATCACACTGTGTCTTGAACACATTCAAACTCCTTGCAGACACCACACTCTCAGGCAAGGCATTCCAATAATTTACAACTCTGCATGAAAAATCCATCCCCTCACTCCCCTACTCACATCCTCTTTATACAGTTTCCAGGGATGACCTCTGGTTCTCCTCTGATCTCCCAATATTTTCTGTAGAACTTCTCCATCATTGATCCTATAACAACCCCTTATCAACTTGTAGGTCTCTATCATATCTTCCCTCTTCCTCCTGTCCACCTGACTCTGCAGATTACATCTTCTCAATCATTCCTCATACTCGACATTCCAGAGGTCAGAAACTACCTTAGTCAGTCACCTTTGGACCATTTCCAACATCTCTTCATCCTTCTGAAAACCAGGTGACCAAATCTCGGCACAATAGTCCATGTGTGGCCTAATAAAAGTCTTATACAACAGAACAAGAATCTCCCTACTTCTACACATCAGTGTCCTCCCTCATCATTCCCAGAAGCCTTTGTGTTGTCTTCACAATTTTGACTCCCTGGCACATTCCTTCAGAATACGTGGTGATATATTATCAAGTCCCACAGCTTTATTAACATGTAGTTTACCCAACTCCCCATACACCTCTTACTCACTTACAGTCAGTCTCTCCTCCCCATCATCTACTGCTCTCAATCTCTCCATGAAGTCACATTCACAAGACTCAAAGACCTTTATGAATTGCTCATTAAGTATCTCCACCACACATTCTACAACAGTTGTCTTTATACCATATTCTCCTATCAATGTCATCCTTCCACAATCATTCTTTCCTTTGCTGGCTACATATCAAAAGAACTCCTTGGGATTCTTTTTGGCTTCATTAGCTAACTATTGTTCATACCTCTCTTTAGCTACCATCACCAGCCAAGTCACCCTCCTTGCCTTGTCTTTGTAGACCTTATGGAATTGGTTATTTCCAATTTTCTTATGCTACCACCACAGTGCCCTTTTTCTCAGTATCACACGTTTAATCTCTTTATTCATCCATCTCACACCTATGTTATTTAACTTTCTCACCCTTGGTATACACTTAATTGCATCTACTAGATAGTTTTTGAAAATCCCCCAAGCTGCTTTGATCTCTTTTCCAGCTAACTCCTCATTCCATGCTACTCCCTCAAGCTGTCTCCTGAGCTCTTTATAATCATTTCCACTTGTAGTTCCACATATACCCTTTTCTCACAGCAGTCGTCACACTGCTAGCATCCACCCAGGTAATTACCTCATGGTCACTCTCACCAATTGGTGGATGATTTGACACCTCATTTATAAATACATCCTCTGATGAGATAACCAAATCCAAGACCCTCAACCCTTGCATGCCCTCTGTTACATACTGTCTGAGGTAGTTATCCCTCAAAAACTCAAGAAACTCATTTTCTTTACTTCCAGTTGCTATCTCATCATTCCAGTCTATATTGCCATAATTAAAATCACCCATAATGATCACCCTTTTCTTATTTGCTTGACTAATTTGATTATACTTTTCATGTGGTTCATATTGTGTGGTATTTGTGTATATGTTACATTAGTTTTTTTGTAATCCCTGAAGATGTCTCAGTGAATGAGACAAAATATAGGAAGTATTAAATTCTGTTTTAATCCTAACTGAGTGCTGTATACAAACCATTAAGACTCCAACATGTTGTTTGCTTACTCTTGGATAAATGATAAAATCAAGAATATAATTTGTTGGAATCTTTAATTTATAGTGCACATATTTATATGTAAATATTGTTTTTTCCATACTGATGTCCACTCGTCAAAAGCCAGACTAATTCTTTTACCCTCTGATTAATTTGAGTTATTTCTTTTACTATCAATTTTCCAATATGACTACAGGGGGTTCTCGACATAATGATCACCCTTTTCTTATTTGCTTGACTAATTTGATTATACATTTCATGTGGTTCGTATTGTGTGGTATTTGTGTATATGTTACATTAGTTTTTTTGTAATCCCTGAAGATGTCTCGGTGAATGATACGAAATATAGGAAGTATTAAATTCTGTTTTAATCCTAACTGAGTGCTGTATACAAACCATTAAGACTTCAACATGTTGTTTGCTTACTCTTGGATAAATAATAAAACCAAGAATATAATTTGTTGGAATCTTTAATTTATAATGCACATATTTATATTTAAATATTGCTTTTTCCATACTGATGTCCACTCGTCAAAAGCCAGACTAATTCTTTTACCCTCTGATTAAGTTGAGTTATTTCTTTTACTATCAATTTTCCAATATGACTACGGGGGGGTCTTCGACCTACATCATCCTCGACATGCATCATTTTGACTTTACGGCGGTAATCCCATAAATAATTAAAAAAATAAATTTCGACTTGAAGCAGCGTGACGTAAAATCAAACGTCGTGGGGGAACTTGTTCATGAGTGTGGTGGAAGAATACGCCAATACACGCCATTTGTTTGGAAGAGGTGTCGTCGCTTGGGTACCAGCATACAGTGTTTGTGTTTTTTTTGCGACTTTTTACCCTTCAATATAGCTCCCATACGTAAGGCAGACTGTTCCAATGGCAGTGTGTCGAAGAAAAGGAAGCCATTACATTAGAAGTGAAATTAGACATTATTAAAAGAGCAAAAATGAGAGAAATGCCAACGAACATCGGCCACACGTTGAACTTAAGTCATACCACAGTTGGGACTATTATCAAGGATAAAGTTTGCATCCTCGAGCACATGAAAGGATTGGCGCCCATGAAATCGACTGTGATTACGAAAAAACGTAGTAGGCTCATAATTGAGATGGAAAGGCTTCTTGTTCTTTGGCTGGAAGACCAGCATCAATGCCATATCCCAAATAGCCTCATGTTAATTCAAAAAAGGCAAAAAAGATTGTTTGAGGCATCGAAAAATGAAAGGGGGAAATGAGTGCAGGTGAAGAGTTTAATGCTAGTAAAGGTTGGTTTATGCGGTTTAAGGCTCGGGGCAATTTACATAACCTTAAGCAGGGTAAAGCAGCTGGTGAGTTTCCTGAGGGGTTGGCTGAGATAATAAGGGAAGGGGGGGGGGGCTACAGTGCTCAACAAGTGTTTAATGTGGATGAGATAGGCCTATTTTGGAAACGTATTCTTAATCGTATCTATATCGCCAATGAGGAGAAGGCAACACCAGGCCATAAAGCTGGTAAGGAGAGACTGACCTTGCTTCTTGGGGCTAATGCTGCTGGTGACTTAAATCTGAAGCCCTTGTTGGTCTATCATGCTGAAAATCCAAGGGCACTAAAGGGCATTTGGAAGGGTCAACTGCCTGTCATCTGGAGGTCCAATAAGAAGGCATGGGTGACACTTCAAATCTTTGAGGACTGGTTTACCAACCATTTTCTGCCAGAAGTTCAGAGGTATTTTACAGCAAAGGGTCTGCCCTTTAAGGCATTGTTAGTGCTGAACAATCTCCCTGGTCACCCTGCCCACTTGGATGACTTTCACCCTAATGTTAAGGCGGTTTACCTTCCACCAAACACCACTGTCCTTTTGCAGCCTATGGACCAGGGTGTTATTGCTTCCTTTAAGGCCGACTACCTCCGCAGGACATTTGTTATGGCTTTCAGGGAAGCTGAAAAAGACAGGAACTTAACTCTCAAAGACTTTTGGAAATCATATAGCATTTATAATGCCATACAAAACATTAAACATGCTTGGGATCAAGTGAAGCAGACAAATTTGAATGGCGTGTGTGTGTGGAAAAAACTGTGTCCCCAGTTTGTGAATGATTTACATGGCTATGAGCAGACAGAGAAGGTTGTTGCCCTGGGGAAGCAAATGAATTTGGAAGTGGAGGCCGAAGATGTCACAGAGCTTCTGGCATCTCATGGGGAGGAGTTGTCAGCAGAAGACCTCATTCAGTTAGAGAAACAGCTGATTGAGGAGGAGGAAATGGTTTCAACCCCTGAACCCAGGAGATTCACCACCAAGGACTTGGCAGAAGGTTTTGCCCTCATTGAGGATGGGCTAGCAAAGTTTGAGGCTGAGGTCTTCCGAGGGGGTTATGGATTGCCTGCAGTGTTATAGGGAGATATACGAGGAGAAGAGGATGGTATCATTCCAGACTAGCCTGAAACGTTTTTTAATGAAGGTAGAGAGGCCTGCAGCAGATGCTGGTGCCTCAACTGTCTCTTCAGTTCCTCCTCCAGCCTCTCCATCTTCTTCAGTTGCACCTGCAGTATCTCCTGCACCTTCTGCAGCCTGTCTTGACTCTCCAGCCTCCTCCTCCTTCCATTAAGTCAGTCTCTCCCTCCTTGCAACGCCCCTTCCAGTGTGCAAGCCACACACTGGAAGGGGCATTGGATACAAGGTAAAGAATTGTTTTCATTTTTTTTTTTTTTTTAATAACCTGTACAGAATGTACAGTTTCATTTGTCATTTTGGGGATTGTTCTCATTTTTATGTTTGTTTTTTTATTACAGTTTCATTTTTGTCATTTTTCTGTACTATACAGTAATTATGTTCTCCCTTTCATTTTCCTCTATCCTAGTTCTGTTTCTTGATATATACTTATGACTTTAGGGTGTTTTAGGTTAGGCAAGTAACTTAGGCTATGGTAATTCCGACTTGCATAAAAAATCGCCTTACGTTGGTTCGTAGGAATGGATCTCCGACGTAACTTGAGGACCCCCTGTACTGTGATCCAGTATCATTTATTTCATTGCTGTCATGACTTGTTGTCACACACTGTTGTTATAAAACCACCTTACTAACAAAAAGATATTTTTAGATTTCTTTAATATAACAATATCTGAGATTATTCATTGACATGTATTATTTACTTTTTTCTTTTGTGTTCAGTAAAACTGGACGATTTCAATTGAAGGTGAGTTTTAGATCGGCTAAGTAGATTTAGCCGATCTAATACGGAGATAGCAGGGTTTTTTCTCCTGGGAACTCGGGTTTTTCATCCTGCATACAGACAAATCGGCCCTTCAGAACACACCCAATTTACAGACAAAAAATACTAGTTGTGGTGGTGGAGGTGGGCGGTCGATGGTGTTGATGGAGATGATTCGTAGTAGAGGTTCGGTGTAGTGGTTGAGACAGTTTAAGTGTCCTCCCATGATGAGACTTCGGACTCCTTGGAGGTATCAGGAATAATAATAATAAAATGTCTAGTAAACACAGTCCGAGTTTCGTGACATTTTCAGGTATTAGTTGCAAATTCAATAATATTAATAATTTAATGTTCTCAATTTTATAACTTCATTGGTAGCCAGTCATGTAGCTCACAAGGATGATATTAGTGATAATGGTAGAATTATGACCACTGAGGAGTTTACAGTAGAGGTTTTAAATGCAATTCATAAGGAATGCATTATGTTACATTCATAAGGATGTAACATAATGCAGATCTTGAGAGCAGTGTAAAGGGTGGAAGAGCCTTTATTGTGAGTGAGCAGGAGGAATATGAAGAATTGAATAAACTTGATATCAATAAAGCCATAGGACTTGATTGTGTATCACTATGTGTCTTGACAGAAAGTTCCAAGGAAATAAAAACTGCTTTAACTTAAATTTTTAACATGAGCCTTAGATTGGTCCAAGTTTCAAAGTAGTGGAAAGAGGGCAAAATTGTTCTGCTTCATAAAGGGCATGATAAGGAATTACAGGCTAATCTGTTTATCTGGAGTTGTAGTAAAGGCGTTAGTGAAGATCAGGATTCAGAATTGGCTTCAACAATTAATCTCTTTTATTGACAGTATATGTTTGCTAAAGAAAGATTGTGTTTTAGCAGTTTACTTATTTACTATAATATGGTGACAATGGATTTTGCTAAAGCCTTTGATTGATTGCAACATGAAAAGTGGGTAATTAAACTAGAAGAGATGATGTTGGATAGATTAGTGCACTGGATTGGCTGTCTAATAGGTATCAGCAAACTGTGTATGGTAAGCAATATCCCAGAAGATGAAAGTCACTTGTAGTGTGCCCCAAGGGTGTGTTGTGGGATCATTGGTGTTTAATTTATATGTAAATGATATAAGTAAGTGCTTGAGTTGTGATATATAGTTGTTTGCAGATTATGCAAAGTTTGGCAGAACTAGCTGGATTAGAACACATGTTGCAGCCTTGCAAGAGAATTGGAGTAGACTATGTGAGTAGGGGAGTGAATTGTATTACCAGTTAAATGTAGCAAAGTGTAAAGTTTTAAAATTTGGGAAACAATGATTGGATGCAGAGTATGAGACTGGTGGGGAGATCTTAGAGGAAGTGGAGGGGAAGAGGATCTTTGGGTGATAGTGGGTTCTCTTCTTCTTCTCCCATAGTCCTAAATGAACCGTTGGGTCATTCATGGCTGGTAGACGATACTCTTTGCTAGCCTCTCCAGTCGACTCGGTCTCTTGTTCTTGATGTCAGTTGAGAAAGGGAGGAATTTGTCCATTTTTTGATGTTATCAGTCCATTTTAATTGCGGTCGGCCCCTAACCCCTTGATCCTGGAATAATTCCTTCTAATGCTTGCTTTGGAATGCCATTAGCACTCTCCACATGTCCTAACCATTTCATCTTTCATCTGATGACTGTCAGAATATTTCTCCTTTTTCTCTCACCTATTGCATCAATTAGTTTTCAGACATTTTCATTGGTTTCATGAACGGTATAGGGAATTCTCAAAAGTCTTCTTAAGTTTTCATTTTAAAAGACAGGCGTCTCCTCTCATCTTCCTTCAATAAAGTCCAGGCCTCACAACCATACAAGAGGACAGAATTCATCAAGGTGTCAATTAGTCTTAGTCTGGTTGTGATTGCTATTCTGTTATCTCCCCACAGTGGTTTTAACTTCTGTAGGGCCACGGTTGCTTAAAGCAATTCGGTATTTAATGTCGGTTTTTGAATGACCATCTTGACTCAACGTGCTTCCTAGATAAGTGAACTTCTTTACATTCTCAATTTGCTTATTGTCAATTTGTATCTTTAAGAATTCAATGTCTGATTTTGAGGTTATTACTGTTTTTGTTTTTTGTAGGTTCATGTATAATCCATATTTTTTTAATGTTCCGAAAACATGGCTGGTTATCTATTGTAATTCTTCTTCACTTTCTACCAGAAGATCGATATTGTCAGCAAAACGTAAGTTATTTATTCTTAGTCCGCCAACTACTATTCCAGTGTCATATTCATAAAGAGCTTCATCTATGACATATTCCAGAAAACAATTAAAAAGAAGAGAGGACAAGATGCATCCCTGTTTTACCTCCCCGTTCTGCCCGGAACGGTTCACTGCTGTAATTTTTAATTTCATTTCTCATATCAGATGAGGAATAAAGAGATTTAATAATCCTAATGATTTTGTTGTCAATACCATAATGTTCTAAAATTTTCCATAATGCCTCGTGCCATATTGAGTCAAAAGCTTTTTGAAGGTCTAAAACGTTGTGACAGATTATTTTATGTTCTATGCATTTTTCACTCGGTATGTATATTGTAAAATTATGGTCAATTGTACTTCTGGACTTCCGGAAACCTGCTTGTTCATCTGATAGTCTGCTTTCTATTTTCTTTTCGATTCTTGACAATAGTATTTTTTACAGGATTTTGCTTGGATGACTAATAAGGCTTATTGTTCTATAGTTGTTACATTTATTGCTGTTTCCCTTTTTAGGAATAGGTACAAGGACAGAAGTCCACCAATCAGAAGGCCAAGTCTCTGTGTTCCATACATCCTGGAATAAATTTAGCAAGGTGTGTATGATAATGTCACCTCCTTCGCGTATCAGTTCTACTGTGACACCATCACTTCCCGGTGATTTTCCTATTTTTCAGGAGCTAACTGCTGCAATAACTTCTTCTTTTAATATCGAGTAATCTCCTTCCTCCGAACCTCCTGGCAAAATTCCGTCCAAAATATCATAATCTTAGTAATATTTTTATACCGTTCTCTATTATCACCACTATTAATATAAGATTTCAAATATCTTCTTTCATCACATAGGTCCAAAATATTTTTGGTTATCCATGGTTGAATGCCTTCATCTCACATTATGATGATGATTTGTGTGTGTGTGTGTGTGTGTGTGTGTGTGATGAGTCATTTGACTCCATGTAGGTCTGATAATAATTATCCTTTCTAGATGTGCTAATTTTTTAGTTATTGGGAAGAAAGAAGCTAAAGACCATAAGAAAAAGAAAGCATAACTGGATAAGACATGTATTAAGAGGAGACAGCCTACTGAAAAGAATGATAGAAGCAAAAATTGAAGGAAAGCAACCAAGTGGAAGGAAACGACTACTGATGCTTGATGATATAATGGGCACAAGAGGGTATCAAGAAATGAAGGAGGAAGCAGGAGACAGAGGAAATTGGAGGAAGAGAATCTGCTGAGATATACCATTGGACCTGTCAAGAGACAGAACACTAATGATGATGATGTAGAGCATAATTAGTCATGTAGAATTTTCATTGTAGAATACACCTAGATGTTTTTATTAACATTGATTTTCTTATTTTTAGAATTTTTATTGACCTTTCTTTTTTTTTTTTTTAATAGGAAATATTTAGGCTTTATTGCCACAGATTTCCTGACACGAGGTAAGTATAACTGATTTTGATATCATATTTCTTGAATATTAGCTTAAGTCACTGAAAACTTTCTTATACAGAAAATATTTATTAATTCACCCACAAGGGTAAATTAACATAACAAGAGAGGTACTAAGAGACATAAGTATTTCTTTTTGTTCCAAAAATAGAAACTATGATTTGACATACTCATAATAAATATAATGTATATAACTTATATAATGTACATTTTTTTATATTTATTATTATTAACTTAAGTATTTTGATCTCAATTTAGCATTAGCAGAGATAGTGCTTTGGAAATAGGTGAAATTCAGTTTGTGGAAGTAGTGTGTTGGAAAGTAGAGAGAATGTGAAAGATGTACATATGGATTTGACCTTGGATAGTGTGGCAGAGGGGAATGGTTTGTCTGAGAGCCATTGATTGTGTGAGAATGTCAACTGGAAGCAGAATGTCTGGAGAGAGAGAAATAGAACTGCTGATAGCAGCAAGGTAGAAAGAAAGAGAAGGGAAAGTGGTAATGAAAGAGGTGAGAGAGAGAGAGAGAGAGAGAGAGAGATTGGAAGCATAAGAGTCAGCAATGCCAGTGAGAGAAGAATGACTGAATCTGTTCAGAGTATCATGTATGGAGATTTAATGATGCAGGATGTGCAGAATAGAGTACCAGAGGATTCCTGTCAGATGGAATGATGGAGAGTGTGTGGTAGTGAAGAGAGGGGAAAATGCAAAGGAGATTATAGTCATGGTTGGTACAAATGACCTGAGAGGCAGTGTGAATTATGTAGCACAAAATTTCAGGTTAATGTTAAGAATAGTCAAACTTCGTTCTCAATTGAGAGCCTATAGAACAAGTAAAATATTTCTGCTATTTAGGCACAGTTTTTAGTGAAAATGTCGAAGAGCAGTATACAAAACAGTGTTTAAACCAGTGTTAAGTAATGGATCTGAGAGTTGGATTAGAAACAAAGCACTAGATTAAAGACTAGAGAATAACAGATGTGAAGATTCTGAGAAAAATTAGGGGAGTAAACTGATGGCATCAATGGCAGGATTATATTAAAATGGAGATATTACAAAGGAACTTGACATTGTTAGCATTCAAGAATGTGTCAGCAGGGCTAATCTAAGGTGTGTGTAGCCGCTTAAACAGAATTGTATAGGAAAGGTTAGCAAAACATATGTTTCATCCCAAAATGGCAGGAAAGAGGCCCCAAGGAAGAATAAGGTCTAGGTGGATTGATTGACAGGGTGCCACATGTCAAGTTTTTTTAAGTTGCAGTATATGGATATCAGGTTAGTGTATTGGATTGGTGACTGGCTTTCTGATAGATTTCAGAGTTTTATATGAGGAAGGTTACAAGTGGTGAGTGGTGTTCCACAGGGTTCAGTACTGGGACCATTACTCTTCAGTCTTTATATCAGTGAAATTGTCATGGAGCTATATTGGGAAGGTTATTAGTAACAGTACTGATGTTTTGGCTCTTCAAGAGGATTTGAAAAAGCTGAAAATATGGGTAAATTAGTGGGGATGTCAGTGTAATGCAAGTAAATGTAAGATTTCAAAATTTGGGATCCCCTGATAAGGATGCTTCATGCTCACTTGATGGAGTTATATTGGAAGAAGTGGAGGAAACAAGGGATCATGGAGTGATTCTAGATATAAGTTTGAAGCTCAGAGGACTCATTAAAGATTACAAAGGCTGTGAAGACATTTGAGAATTGCTACAATGCTGAAAAGGACATGCACCACAAGAGATAAATTGTAGTGGTTCCATTGCATAAAGCTTTGATCAGGCCACATCTGGATTTCTGAGCTCTGGGATTTGAAGGGTTGAAGTAACCATACAGAGGGTGCAGAGATTGAAACAGTGATATTGGGATTGTACAATGCTGATTATGAGAATAGACTGAGGGCATGAAGATTGCAGAGTTTTTTATATAGAAGACAAAGGGGGATATGTGTTAGTCATTTAAGCTGTTGAAGGATTATTATCATATTACCACTGAATTTTTCATACAGTAGAATGATGGAAAGGAACAAGGGTCCGTTTCCTTAGGAGTTACAAAAGGAAGTAGTGAGTAAAAGGATAAGAAGTAAGTTTTTTTTTTGCATGCAGACTGGTGAGAGAATAAAGGATATTTCCTCAGAGAGTGTTGAAAGTGCAAAAACAACGGATGAGTCTAAGTAGTGATATGATAGATTCATCGTATCATAGTTCTGAACTTCTCACAATGAGTCTTGTGATTTTTTGGAGATCAAGAAGATAATAATAGGTTGTAAACCTGTGGTACTTAATCTGTGTACTTAGCTTATTTTAGTTCTAGAAAAAAAATACAGGTGAACAGACATACCCACTGTTTGTGAAGAGAATATTCATATTTCTGCAATCCGCAAAAGGAAACACATTAAAACTGATTAGTAATGTAGTTGACAACCTGTGCCCTTAATTGAGTGTGTGCAGCATCTCTGTTTCTCAGCCTACTGACTATGGGTACAAATTCCACTATCAGAGATACTTGTACTCTGTACTTTTTCAAGCCATGGGTTGGCAAATGAATTACTAAGCAGTGTGAATGTTTACTAAATAAATTACTTAGTAAATGAATTTACTAAGCAGTGTGAATGTGTTTCCTCTGAGAACTGTAGTAATGTGAATATTCTCTTCTCAGACAGTAGCATGACCGTAGCATTGCCAACCTGGTTGGCCGAGCAGTTAGCATATCCGCTCTCCAGCCAAAAGGCTGTGAGTTCGAATCCCGCTGTGGGAATGGATGTTTGTAATTGTCTGTGAAAATACTAGGTGGTGGGTGATGGTAGATGGCATTGGTGTACTTGTGGTTCATTGGAGTTGGTGGATTGAGTGGCAGAGACAGAGTTGTAGAGTAGGTGCCTTCCCTCGATGAGTCTGTGGACTCCCTGGAGGTGTCACACAATACTACTACTAATAATGATGATGAAAAGCAGATTAGTTAAATTCATTCAAAACATCTAAAATTTAAAAACTGCAAAAAAAAAATCCTCTGACACTTTTTATTTATTCCCAGAGTGAGTAGGCATAATTCTGTTAACCGTGATTAACTTTTTGAAGATGTTGACAACTGCCGGCAAAGGTTGGTCGATTGGTAGAGCCTCTGCTACTAATGGCTCAGTTAAGTGAGTTTGAGCGCGGTTAGTAGTTGGAAGGGGAAAATCTTTCGATGATGTTGCCCCACTCTCCCTCGATGAGTCTTGGGACTCCCTGGAGGTGTCAAATCAAATCATAATAATAATATAATATCATTAATATATCATTCATTGCCTTTAACTATCAAGGATGGCTGTTATGACTGTCAGTAAACCAAGGTTTTTTGGAGAAGTGTTTATCAGACAACTGCTGCCATCTCGTGGCTGTAAATCCTAACAGCTATATATTATTGTCTAAAATATTGTGAGTTCTATATTCTGTTTTTTTAAGTTGTAGGGTTAAAAGCCCAACTTTTCATAATGAGGTATTCATTTGCCCATACAAATAATTGACAAACTCAAGAACTGGGTGCTAGAAAAAGTTCTTCTAGGTAACCAGAATCAGACCTCTAACATTCATTGTGCAGCCTGGTGATTTTTTTATTTCGCTCCTCATCATTGAAAGGTTGCAAACCTATAAAACATTTGTTCTTTTGATAGTGTAAGATTTTTTAAAATTACTTAAATTTTTTTTTCTTTTTCATGCCATTTTATCCCTCCAGTTCAGTGGTTCTTAACCTTTTCGAAGTCACGGAACACTTGTGAATTATAAGAAAAATTTGGGGAACACCAAAAGCTTGTCGACTTTTGCAGATTTCAGCAATATCAGGTCTAATATGTGATATAGCTATGCTCACCTCTTTGTCTATATTAGTAAGTCTTTCATGCCTTTCAGTTTTTATTTATTTATTTATTTTTTTTTTCAGTTTTCAGTTTTTGGTTAATGTTGAGAAACCGAGCTCACACAAATATGATGTTGAAAACTGTAACAAAATTTTCAGTGCCCTTGTGGAGAGAGCTGGGTGTTCGACTTGGATAAAAATCCAAAATTCCTCAAGAGTTATTTCAGAGAATTTTATTTTTAGAGTACGATCCATTGACAAGGTAACTAATTGTTGTTATTCTTGTAACGAAAATTCACAATTCGATATATTAACTGTGAGAAATGGATTTCGTATCCAGTCATAATTGTGTGTATTTAAGGAAGAAAAGTGACTTGAAATCTTTTCTTTCAGTATTGTTAAATGTTCTGTTATAACGGAAATAATTCCCTCAAATTTTTTTATTATGGAGCAAAGGAAACATATCAAGTGCATTTTTTTCTGATATGCTTTCCAAAGAGATACTTTTTGTGAAAAGCTGACAATCTGTCAGTGGATGTCAAAATATTTTCATTATTCCATTGGATACTTGTATTAACGCTGTTTAAGTTCTCTGCAGCATAGAAATTGATTCACTATTTCTTTTTCATTAATGAAATGAACAAATCCTAGTATATGAACTTTACTGCTAATATCAGTGGATTCGTCAATTTTTAAAGCACAATGTTGTTAGAAAGTTTATTAGTAACTGTTTTCTCAATATTATCTGAGGTATCTTTAATTTTATTTTTTATTGTATTGTCCGAATGAGGAATTTTCATAATTTCTTTTTTTGCTTTGTCACCAAACATGTTTACTATTTCACAACTTGCTGCTTTTCTTCTGTTGGTTTAGAAGTCAACATGCATAGCAATCTTCAGTTGTTAGGATCAGAGTAGCCAGTTACACTGTGAACTGTGTCATGTGACATCTTTCACCACAGAACACTTGTAACCAGTTCGCAGAACACAAGTGTTCCAGGGAACACCGGTTATGAATCACTGCTCTAGTTAGTTGCATAGATATATTTGAGTTCTATATCTTTTGGTGGCGCTAGCATCGCCGTAGCACGTGGCGGTGAATTTGAGCTGTGCAGAAGAAAGTGATTTTTAATCGGTGAATAGTCCGCTTTTTTCCCCGTTTTTGAGTGCTAAATTGTTTCTCTGAATACGAGTGTACTTCAGTGGTTGTTTGTTTTTTGGAAGTTAGTTGCTGTCGCGATATAATATATTTTGGTACCGTCGGAATCTAACACGTAACGGTGGAAGACAAAACGAAGCTAAGTTACTGTATTTAGTTATATTTCATTTTATTTAATTATATTTAGTACTTAAATGTTCTGATGTTTGTACTTTTTTTTCCCTCTTATTTATTAATTGAATAATTATTAAAGATTACGCTACTTGGCAGTAAGGAATGATGGTGGATTCAGCAGCAGTCGCAAGTGGCGTAACGCCAAGTCCTCCGCGATTTAAGTACTCAATTATTAGCAATATCATAAGGGACTTTGTGGCATGCAGTACTTGCGGCATGTATGCGTCTCGGGAATTACATATGTGGCTTTTTAAAGAGAGTGGAGAGCATATGTGCACAAAATGCAGGCAGTTGGAGGAAATAAGTACATTAGATATATCGATATCCTACTTTGTTGCTCCAGGAACGGGGAATAAATGTAGGAAGACAAGTAGTATGATAGGGGAGAATGAGAAAATAATAGTTGATAGTGTGGAAGGTGTGAGTGACTGTGGAAGTTTAGGAGATGGTTTTGTTTGGGAGAGTGAATTTAGATTAAGAGTGACTGACCTACAGAGGGAGATAGATGAGTTGAAAGAGGAGGTGGAATGTCTTGTGAATGAGAGCAGAAGTATGAAAGATAAGATTAGGAGAATGGAAGAGATAAATGCAAGGCGAATCAGAGTAGGTGAGATCGAGAATTTAGGGAGTATGAGTGAGAGGTATGGGGATGCTAGAAGAGGAGAGAATGGAAACAGTAGAAGAGAGGGAATGAGTGAGAGGTATGGGAATGCTAGCAGACGAGAGGATGGAAACAGTAGGAGAGGCGGAATGAGAGAGAGATATGGAAGTGCTAGAAGAGGAGAGATGGAATGAGAGAGGTATGGGAATGCTAGAAGACGAGCGGATGGAAACAGTAGTAGGAGAGACAGAATGAGAGAGGGATATGGAAGTGCTAGAAGTGGAGAAAATGGAAACAGTAGGAGAGAGGGAATGAGAGAGATGTATGGGAGTGCTAGAAGAGGAGAGAATGGAAACAGTAGAAGAGAGAGGTATGAGAATGAAAGAAGAGGAGAGAATGGAAACAATAGGGGCGAGGGAATGGTAAGAGGTATAACGTATGGCGACTCAATGATCCGTGGTGTTCAAGATAGGATGCGTGAGGAGTGTTTGCCAGGAGGAACAATAGAAAGGGTGGCTATGGCAATTAAGAGAGGTGAAAGGGTGGATGAGATGATTGTGATGGTAGGAACGAATGACTTGAGTGGTAATGTAAGTCGGTCAGCGAGAGATATGAGATTTTTGCTTGAGACCGTACGGAAGAGTATAGAGAGAGGAAAAATAGTGTGCGTGTTGCCTAGGTATGATAATGATGAGCTGAGCAGAAGAGCGGTGATATTGAATGGCATAATAGCGAGAATGTGTGACAAGAGAGGACTGGTATATGTGGATGCTTGGAGTGCGTTTGAGGAAAGAAGAGTAGTTGTATGCGAGAGACCGTTTACATTTGAATGAGGAAGGACGTAGGCATCTGGAGAGATTGCTGTTCTGAACGAGTCAGTGTGTCCCGGGGAGGATGATAACAGGGGTAGCCTCTTGTGGGAATGGATACTTGGGAGAAGGGAGACAATGTCAGGTAACACTGAGCCCAGTGGAGTCTAGAAGGGATAATGCTGGGTATAGAAACAATGGCATTTATATGCTTTATACTAATGCCAGGAGTATCCGGAATAAGGGAGAGGAATTGGTGGTGCAGATAACATCAGCCTGGCCAAAAATTATTGCGATCACTGAGATGTGGTTGACAGAAGGGGATATAACAACAGGAATAGAAGTCGCTGGGTATAGCATTTTTCGTCAGGATAGGAGGGGAAAGCGTGGTGGTGGGGTGCTGCTTATGATAAGTGATGACCTATGTCCTCTAAGAGTGGAGAATTTGGAAGGAAGTGAGACAAACGATTTTGAGAGCGTATGGTGTGAGGTAGAGGTAGGCAAGACAGGATATTTAGTGGGGTGTTGCTACAGACCCAGGAGCACAGAGGATGGGGACTAGGAGATGTTTAGACAGCTAAGTTTGGCAAGTGCAAGAAGAATGATTGTTATGGGAGATTTTAACTTCAGTAGTATATGGAGAGAGGAAGATGCATGTAGCAATAGGGGAATGGAATTTCTAGAATTCTTGAGGGACAAATGTCTTAGGCAACATGTAACAGAGGGAACAAGAGGTTCAAAAGTTTTGGATTTGGTTATAGTATCAGAAGAGTTGATAATAACTGAGTTGACGTCTCTCCCACCAGTTGGAGAGAGTGACCATATGGTGTTGACTTGGAAAATGAATAGACATGCAGGAGTATCAAAGAGACGGGAACTTATGTGGAATTATAAGGCAGGTGATTATAATAGTCTTAGACGTCAACTTCGGGAAGTTTCATGGAGGGAGGAATTGGAAGGCCAGGATATCACCAGTGTGTGGGAAATTGTGAAAGAATATTTGTTATCAGCAATGATAAGTTGTATACCACGAGTGAAGAAGAGGACGCAATTTGGAGTGAAGTGGATGACAAACAATATTAATCAGGAATTTCATGCGAAAAAGAGGCTTTGGAAGAGAGATAAGGAGACAGGTGAAGCGATGCATGAGGAATATAAGACACAGGCCAGAAGAGTGACTAGTGTGGTAAGGAAAGTGAAACTGGAATATGAGAGGAGATTGGCCCTAAGATCTAAAGAAAATCCTAGGGAATTTTTTATCTATGTGGCCAGTAGGAGGAGAAATAACTGTGGAAGAATGATATTGTAGGATAAAAATGGGAATAGAGTGACTGATGCAGAGGACATAGTGGAATTGTTCACTGAACACTTTATTGGAGTATTTCATCCTAGAGGAGTCAGTTTTAATGCGAGAGGGATAGGACTGGTTCGAGGTCTGGAGGTACAGGAGGAGAATGTGTTTCAGATACTGAGTACTCTGAATGTCAGTAAAGCTGTGGGACTGGATGGTATTTCACCACGAGTTTTGAGAGAATGTGCTAGGGAATTGACAGTACTTTTAACATGGCTTTTCAATGAAAGTCTGACTTTGGCAAAGGTGCCCAGGGAATGGAAGGAAGATAAGATAGTGCCATTGCATAAGGGTGGTAACCGACTGGAAGTGTCTAATTATAGGCCAGTCTGTGTGTCATCAGTAGTTGTTAAGATCTTGGAGAAAGTAGTGCGGGACCGTATAGAGTATTGGGCAGATGAGGGTAATGTTATCTGTGAGAATCAACATGGATTTGTGAATGGACCCTCTTGTTTTAGCAATATGCTAGCCTTTTATAATAAAGTTACAAGAACATTAGATGAGGGAAAGGCATATACTGCAATTTTCTTACACTTGGCGAAGGCATTTGACAGGGTGCCACATGATAAGCTGATATTTAAGTTGCAGCACATGGGTCTGGATGTCAGATTGGTCAACTGGATTCAGGATTGGCTGTCTGATAGGTATCAGAGAGTTGTGTATGGTGGAGCAGTTTCGAGGAGGCAGAGGGTTACAAGTGGGGTCTCACAGGGCACAGTACTAGGACCTATATTGTTTAACATTTATATCAATGACATAGTCAATGGATTGCAGGGGGATATTCAGTTGTTTGCGGATGATGCGAAGCTGGGAAGAATTATTAGTAATAGTGCAGATGTGGTAGCCCTGCAAGAGGATTTAAATAAGCTAGATAGATGGGCAAATGAATGGGGATGTCAGTTTAATGCAGCAAAATGTAAGGTCTTGAGGTTTGGGAAACATCGATGGGATGCTGCATACTCTATGGGAGGAGTTATACTGGAGGAAGTAGGGGAGACAAGAGATCTGGGGTTGATGATTGATAGAAACCTGAAATTTAGGGTGATGAAGATAACACAGAGGATTACTGCTATTATGAGAAGGACACTGACCTGCAGAGATAAGAGGGTTATCATTCCGTTGTATAAGTCTCTGATCAGACCACACTTGGACTATTGTTCTCAGATTTGGTCCCCAGGATTTGAAGGGGATAAATTAACTGTGGAAAGGATACAAAGACGGATGACAAAGATGGTTTCAGGACTGTACAAGGATAGTTATGAGGATCGGTTGAGAGAATGTGGACTGCAGAGTTTGGTGGATAGAAGCAGGAGAGGTGATATGATTGAGACTTTTAAACTGTTGAGAGGTGGTTACAGGGTTGACACTGGGGAGTTCTTTCGCTTGGTTGATCAGCGGACAGGAGTGATGACAAGAGGCCATCCCTGGAAGTTACGAAAGGAAACTGTGTGCAAGAGGGTAAGGAGTGGTTTCTTTGTGTGGAGGGTGGTTGAGCCGTGGAATGCATTGCCTGATGGAGTGGTGGGAGCGAGAACGGTCAGTGAGTTTAAAGAGTAGTATGATAGACTTTGTGTTTCTCAGCGGGGGGACCTCCCCTCGATGAGTCTTGACAGACTTTATGTCTTAGGAAGGACCTCCCTCGATGAGTCTTTTGACTCCTTAGAGGCCTGAATAATAATAATAATAATAATAATAATAATAATAATAATAGTGACTTCTTTCCAGACAGCAAGATTCTTCTCCCACCTAAGGACTATTATAAACATTCATGTCCATGACAGAATTCAAATGTACATTTGAATCCCTTGGTTACTTATCTAAAAGTGAGCGGGACATTATCCACTCAGTTATAGTATAAATTAAAGATATCAAGAAATTATATACTTGGTTTAATTCTTTATCCGAATATAAGCAAACAAGGTTGCACCTGTACTATTTCAGGACTGAGGCAACTCGTATATAGAAGCTAAGACTTCTCTTACCTTAGTATCCCATAATGCAAATCACATATCCTTGCAGACATGTATAATGCTATGTATTATGGGAAGGTCACTACCCAGACCAATTTCGACCTTTATTGAAGTCTCATCAGTGGGAGCCAGACCCATAGGTGACACTAAGGTTGAAGTAATGCAGAAGTCATATTTGTCATATACGAGTACTCAAAAGGTGTCACCTCTTATTATTATCTTATTATTAAAACACTCTGGATTAGAGAAAGTTGTTGGAAGGTTTTCCACTTGGTTATACTATAAATTAAAGATATCAAGGAATTATATACTTTGTTTAATCCTTTATTATTATTACTATTATTAACTCATGTCCATGACTGAATTCAAATGTACATTTGAATCCCTTGATTACTTATCTACAAGTGAGTGGGACATTAACCACTCAGTTATAGTATAAATTAAAGATATCAAGAAATTATATACTTTGTTTAATTCTTTATCCGAATGTAAGCAAACAAGTTTGCATCTGTACTATTTTCAGGACTGAGGCAACTCGTATATAGAAGCTAAGACTTCTCTTACCTTAGTATCCCATAATGCAAATCACATATCCTTGCCAACATGTATAATGCTATGCATTATGGGAAGGTCACTATCCAGACCAGTTTCGACCTTTATTGAAGTCTCATCAGTGGGAGCCAGACCCACTCAAAGGTAAGATATTCCAGTACGCAGACGATACAGCAATAATATCCATCCATAATAACGCAAGCATAGCCCAAACAAATATGCAACATGATATAAATCTGATCATAGACTGGCTCTCGAAAAACACCATACACCTAAACTCAGAAAAGACAAAATTAATGAAATTAATGATATTCAGAAATCCACTGACTCGACCAGTTGATAACAAATATATAACTATCCAACATCCACTTTCCAACACAAAAAACACACAGAACAGCAAAACCACTACAATCACTCAGGTTGAAACAATATGATACCTTGGAATTTACCTTGATGCAGATATGAACTGGAATAGCCATATAAAACATCTACACAACAAACTCCAAACAATAAGTGGCGAACTCTACAGATTAAAAGACATAGTTCCCATACACCTAAAAACACTAATATACAAAGCACTATGCCAAAATATACTAAGATATGCTATAACAACGTATGCTTTCTGTGCACCCTACAAATTAAATAGATTAATGTCGCTACAGTACAAAATGATAAAACTGATCTTTTGGGAACAAAGAGAAAATCACGATCTTATAAACATTGCAATGGCAGAACACAAAATACTGACAGCAAAACATTTATGTCACTATGCAGCCTTGCTAAAACATTATTTCGATGCCAACTACAGGACAGTTAGAAATACATACCGTATAACAAGACCTCAGACTACTAATTATATCACATATAAATACAATAATCACTACGGAAAGGCCACGCGAAACTTCTACATCCCAGACATGATAAACAAATTACCTTTTGAATACAGAAACCTTACAAACCACAATAGCCTGAAAAGAGCTCTAAGGACATACTACGAACAAGAAACACGCACTCAAAATACCATACAAACTTAATGAAACACAATATATTCGCTCAGGCTTCCAATTCAGCGACGCATCAGTACATTCCAGTTTATTGTGTGTGGGATGGCAGGGGGGGGGGCATGTGTGAGTGCGCATGCGCGAATTTCTCAATCATAGATTCTGTAGCATCCTAACACAGCAAAAAAAAAAAAAACAATACATAATAACCAACTGGTGTCATCCTCAGATAAGCTTACATTTAAGCTTCGAGGATGAAAGGAAAAAAAATTAGTTCTCATCCAAGATGTATCATATGTAACCAAATGCATGTAATGTATGTATCACAAGAAAACCAATGTATGTATTATATGTAAACCAATGTATGTATTGTAAATATCACATGTAAACAAATGTAATTAATGTATCATATGTAAACAAATGAATGTAATGTATGTAATAATTGTAACAAATGTATGTAATGTATGTTCTCTGCCAGGTTGGCAGCAAAATGACCCAGAGGAAGACCTAGATATAGGTGGATTGATACGGTACAAAGTGCTTTAGACGATAGAAATATAAGATCTGATAATGTTGGAGTGTTGACAAGTAACAGACTGATTTAGAGGAAAATTGTAGATAGGAAATTAATAATGATGTAATTTTTTTCATGTAGTACTACCATATCCTGTACATCCCCTTGAGGGTACATGGCAGGAATTTGATGATGATGATGATGATGATGACAAATGTATGCAATGTAAAAAAAAAAAAAATTATTTTAAAAGTAAATCATGAGTTTACACTGTATGTTTGTGAAAATAAGGACACATAATATTCAGATTGCATATCTGTAAATACTGTTGTATAATCACACCTTTTCAAACTTGAAAAAAAAAAAAAAGTAAACCACAACATGTAATATTATACAACTTATGTAACTCTGAAGAATATAATTGTAAATTATTATTATGATTGTTATATAAAAAAAAAACTGTTATCATCATTACTATTTAAATCTCATTATATGTAGCACAAAGTGCTCAACCTTGTAAAATAATATACTGAATAGATGATCATTGTACATATGTAAATATTTGAAAGAACAATAAAAAAAAAAAAAAAAAAAAAAAGACATTTGACCTCCATGGAGTCATAGACTCATCTTAGGAGGTCATACTATTGCACACAATGTTCATCCAACACATATTGTACACAAGTGTAAGCAAAAGGTTTGCGCCTGAATTATTTTCAGGACTGGGGCAACTCGTATAAAGAAGCTGATAACTTCACATCACTTGCCTTAGTATCCCATAATGTAAACCACATCTCCTTGCAGACATGTATAATGCTATGCATTATGGCAGTGTTTCTCAAACTTTAGATATCTGCGGATCTGCTCGTAAATTTTCATTATTAACCCCCTTATCAAATGATAAATAAATAAAGTATATTTCATTGTAAATGTCTATTTTATTTGAATTTATATGTTCATGTAAACAAAAAATATGATTTATTTTTAATAGAACAAAATTTGGAATAAGTTCCTCTTTATTTCCGTCCATGAAAATCCACATTTCAAGTAATTCATATCACACTTACGAAGATTTTTCATCTTCTTTCTAGTTTGTTCTCTAGAGATGTCAGATGACACACCCTTATCAATTTCATTTGAACCAGATGCAATATCAACATTTTCTTGTTGCTTACAGCTACTTGTATTTTCTATATTGCTCTCTTTTGTGGGTTTTATAAATCCAATCTTTAACCAGTGATCCATACTTAAGAATTTGAAAGCTAAAAAAATTACCATATTTACTCAAATATAACTTGCACTTTTTTACCCAAAATTAAAGCTAAAAAATCGTGGTGCGAGATATATGCTGGGATTTTCGGAAACAAAAGTTTTCAGAAAAAAACTTCAAATGGTGTGACCTACCAAGAAGCTTCTACCTTTAGGCATCAAGAACAGTTTCCTTGTGTGCAACATCAAAGTCATCTACCCAATTAGCTTCATCTTCTTTCCCATTATTTCAAGCAAAAATTACTAGTAATTTACAAGACTTGAGATATGATTGGTGCGGTATTAACAAAAGATCACGTGAACCAAAGACAAATTAGCATTTCAACAGTTGAGTTGAAATCCTAATTCTCTTCAATGAATTCCATAATATCTGAAATACGTTCACTATATATTTCTTAGTTTTAACACGTTCATGATGGGGTGGTGTCAAGCAAAACCATATGTTGCCGGTGCAACATATGATTTTGCTTGAGTCTATATAGCATTTTCTGTTGGAGGGGAGATGTGATTCATTAGTTAGTCATTTTTTATCCCAGTTGTCTCTAATTGCACTATTGAGAAATATAATGATTCCATGCATTAATGATGCATAGCTGAAAATTGCCACATACCTCCTGAAGACCTTTCGCGTACCCCACTTTGAGAAACACTGCATTATGGGAAGGGTCACTATCCAGACTACTCGTATATGAAAAATATGACTTCTTCATTACTTCAGCCATAGTATTACCTTTTTGTTTGGCTCCCACTGACTAGACCTCAATAAAAGTCGAAACTGACCCTCCCCATAATGCATAGCATTATACATGTTTGCAAGGAGATGTGGTTTGCATTATGGGATACTAAAGCAAGTGATGTGAAGTCTTATCTTCTTTATACTAGTTGCCCCTCTCCTGAAAATAGTTCAGGCACAAACTTGTTTGCTTACACTAGTATAAAGGATTAAACAAAGTATATAATTTTGTGGTATCTGTAATTTATAGTATAATCAAGTGGGAAAACTTCCAACTTTCTCTAATCCAGAGTATGTTAGAGGAAGAGCTTTCAGATACTCTCGGCCGTGATCTTTGGACGATTCTTTATGACGTCTCATGCGCTTCGGCAACAAAAGAATTTGAAAAAATACATAGTCGGCACTTGAAAAAATATAATAACTTGATAAAGAATTCTACTTCCTTACCACAGCCACCACTGAACACGGTTGTCAACCTCTCTTCCACAATTTTAAAGCCTGAAGCACTCACCGCACTTTTACGCGGCCACAATTTCACCCTAGCTCCTAAAAGAATGCCTGCCGAGGAAATCATGATCCAAATAGAACGTGGGATTCACAACCTTCCTAACCATATCGCCAACAACGTCAGACTGGATGTAGCCGGTGTTCTCAACAAAGCAAAACCTCCAAAAACCAACTTATCCAAAGATGAATATGCAGCTCTACTAGAAATGAAGAAAAACAAAAAAATAGTAATCACCAAAGTGGATAAGGAAACACCACTGTGGTTCTCAACCAAAAAAACTACACAGGTAAGCTAAATGCTTTAGTATTAGACCGTACCACCTACCTCCCTATTGAATATAATCCTACCAGCTCTCAGATTAGAACTCTCCACAGACTCCTTAAGAAGGTCACTTCCTGGCCTGTGGAAATCACTAACAAACTGAAACCTTATAACTCTACACCCCCCTCGATTATATGGACTTCCAAAAATACATAAACAAAATGTGCCATTACGTCCCATAGTGGATGGCATCGATTCCCCCACATACAAATTAGCCAACCATTTAGCCAAAGCGCTCGCACATTATACTGGCAACACACCATGACATAAAAAACAGGCCACTTTAAAGCCAGTATAGAAAACCTCTCACTCCAACACACTGACATAATGATCACTTTTGACGTCTCCTCTCTATTCACTAAATTCCCACTCAAGGAAACCCTAGACCTCATCCAGTTCACAACGAACTCAGGCTATTTCGTTTGGCAAGGAAAATTCTACAAACAGATAGAGGGGACATCAGTGGGTTCACCACTTTCCCCACCCTTGGCCAACTTCTTTATGGAGACCTTTGAAGAGAAAGCCTTAAACTCTGTCCCACAAAAACCCACTATTTGGGTTTGGTATGTGGATGATGTGTTCGCTATTTGGCCACATGGCTCAGATACACTCCACTCCTTCCTAACACACTTATACAACCAACACCCCAGAATCCAGTTCACCTAAAAAAAAGAGGAAAACATCAACCTCCCCTTCCTAGACACTCTAATCACTCACCAGCCTGATGGATCTTTGGTTTTCTCTGTTTATAGAAAACCCACCCATACAGGCAGATACATTCACCAGCAATCCCACCAACCCCCCCTCACAACAATATGGCATTATAAAAACACTATTTAACAGGGCAAAATTAATATGCTCAGATCACGATGCCCTAACCACTGAAGTAAACCACATCCTCAACGATTTCTTAGCCTATAGCTACAACCCCCAAAAAATAAAAAAAAATACTAAAACCAGTAAACCACAATCCCCCCTCCCCCCCCCTACACAATAAAGATTACACTAAATCTATCACCATCTCCTACATCTGGGGAACCTCTGAGAAAATAACCAACATCCTAACTTCTTGTTATAGACCATATAAAATGTTGGCATCCCTTATCCGCTCTACCAAAAACCAACCACTCCCCCTAGACCTGCCTGGTGTATACCAGGTCCCTTGCAGCTGTAAATTGTCCTACTTTGGCCAAACAGGCAGGACACCAAATATCAGGATTTCAGAAGACAAAGACTACATCTGGTTTCACCAGTACAGTCACTCTGGGCTGGCAGACCATGCCTTAGATACCTGCCATAGAATTCATTGGAAGAAAACTAAAATAATGCACCGCAGGAAGTTCGAGTACGAAAGATTATTCATGGAATCATCAGCAGCTCTAAAAAATGTTCCAAACCTCAACAAATTTGGGTGCATGAAACTACCCCAAATTTGGGAAGCCTACATTATGAGAATTTCAGCCCAACGGCCAAGACAACCAATTAGCCCACTAGGGGGCACCATTAGGACTTTAGGAACATTATTAGTTTCTTGCCTTCTTCCTCATTTGCTTTTGTTAGTGCCTGCATGCACATACCATATTTGTATGTTCCTGAAGATGGCAACGTGATGTTCCCAAAATATTGAAGGTATTTGTTAAAGTTTGCTTTAATTAATATCCGTTATATGCATTGTTAATTCCTTAAGCTTATTACCAGAGTATTTTAATAATATGTGACACCTTTTGGCTACTCCTATATGAAAAATATGACCTCTGCATTACTTCAATGTTAGTATGATCTCTGTGTCTGGCTCCCACTTTTGAGAGCTCAATAAAGGTTGAAACCGGTCTGGGTAGTAACCCTTCCCATAATGCATAGCATTGTACATGTCCAGAAAAAGATATGCTTTGCATTTTGGGATACTGAGGCAAATCATTTGAAGTCGTAGCTTCTTTATATAAGTTGCATCAGTCCTGAAAATAGTTCAGGCATAAACTTGTTTGCTTACACTTGGATAAAGGATTAAACCAGTATATAATTTCTTGGTATCTTTAATTTATAATTACCACTCATCCAACTAGGCAAACATTTGGAAGAAGTGCCATTTCTGTAGCGCTATACATGTACCTATACTTCAAAAAGTAATAGGTATTTAAATGTAATTACTTGGTTATTAATAATTTTAATGCATTTTGTTGTCACTGCTCTATTTCCTATCATATGTGAGATACCTTACCTTATGTGTTTGAAGGGCATTTAGAACAGGTCTGTATATGTTCAACATTCACTCCACAAGCAGATCCTACACGTGATCAATAAAAGGGATTTGAACAATCATTTTGAGTTAAACACCAATTTATTATAGGTACTTACTATAGTAAACAATGTTATAATAAAGTGACCCAAATAAAGAACTACAGAAAAGTCCTATGAAGTCCAATATGAGCAGTACCATTAAGTTTGTTATTCCCAAAAACAAAAGTTCAAAACTTTTGTTGCAGTGAAATAAATTTAGTAGAAGTTAACATGTTCACTGCTACGCTCCTCAGGCATAGTTTGTTACCACATGCCAAGCACTTTCACTTCTTCAAGGTCAGTACGACTAATCTCGTGGCCAGCAGTAAGCGACATATGAGTATAATCGTAGTTGGCTTGTGAGGCTCATATACTAACTACAAGTATACATCACTACTACGCTCTGCACACCAAGCAATTTCACTTCTTCAAGGTCAGTTTGAGTAATCTCATTGCCGGCGGTAATCGACATACAAGTATATTCGTAGTTGGCTTGTGAGGCTCATATACCAACTATGAGTATACTCATAGTTACAGTGAACGTGTTAATATCATAATCCATCTCCAGAAATTAGCAGAACATATGAATCAGAAATGCAGAAACCAGTGGAAATATTGAAGAGAAAGGAATGCAGTTTGTTAATGTGCAGAATGAACTGTATGAGAGTGATGGACTTCATTTGAATGGTTTTAGTGTGAGTCATTTCGAGAGACTCCTGCTGGAAGGTAGAGTAATAAGGGCAGAGAAAAAATCTGAGCAAGTAAGAAGCAATGAAAGAGCAGCTGAATAAGGAAGGAGAGATTGAAGTGGTACTTATGAATGGTTAAGTGGGTAGCATGAATGCAGAGAATGAGCGAACAAGTGTGCAGGACAAACAGGAAGACTAAAGGTGGACAGGGGAACACAGTGTGAGAAACGTTGATGGTCTAAGAAGTGAACATGAAGGGAATGGGATGACTTGGGATATAGAGAGAACAGTTGGATTAGAAGAAGGTTCTGATATGAGTTAGGAGAAAAGGAAATGGCTCGATGAAAGTATGGAGAAGTCACATCTAATAAGTGGTATCAGTGAAACTTGTTACAGCTCCAGGAATGAGCTGTTATATTTGTGTAAGAATGCTAGAAGAAGTATCAGAAACAATTGAAATGAAATAGTTACATTGATTGAGTTCATTCACTCAAAAATTGTTGGAATAAGTGAGACATGGTTGGATGAAGATGACATCCTGACAGGAATAGAGATTGAAGAGTATGATATTTTTCATGACAATAGAAAGGGTACAAAGAGAGGCAGAGTGCTATTGATGACAGAAAAAGAGTTATGTCCATGGAAGGTAGAGATGCAAAGAGTAAATAGTGAGTGGATTTGAGGCACTATGCTGTGAATGGAATGAAATACTTAGACAGCTGTTTCTGTTGACCTGGTAATGAGGAGGGTAATGACCATGAAATGTTTAAGCAAATTAACTTAAACATTTCATGTTTAAGTTAATTAAATAGGAAAGGGGTAATCATTATGGGTGATTTTAATTATAGCAATATAGGTTGGGATGACAACATAGTAACTGGAAATGTCTTGAGCTTTTCATGAAACCACTGAGGTTCTTTAGATGTGAACTTCAAAATTGCGACCGTCTCTAGGATAAGCCCTGTACCTCCCAGTGTGTCCGATGTCTGTCAGTGCTGTTCATGAGGCCGGTTTACCTGTTCTGGGAAGGAGAAACCCGAGTTTCTGGGTGAAAAAACCCCTACCTCCACATGAGATCATAGAGGTGAGTTAGCTGGTCTCGGCTAACTCACCTTGAGTCGAAAGACATCAGATAAAGTTGTTGGAAGTTTTTCCACTTTGTAATACTATAAATTAAAGATGCCCAGAAATTATATTCTTGGTTTAATCCTTTATCCAAGTTTAAGCAAACAAAGTTTGTGCCTGAACTATTTTCAGGACTGAGACCTCAATAATCGTTGAAACCAGTCTGGGTAGTGACCCTTTCCAGAATGCATAGCATTATAAATGTCCGTAAGGATATGTGCTTTGCATTATGGAATGTGAAGTCATTAGCGTCTATATATGAGAATAATTGGTTTAATCCTTGGATGAAGGATTAAGCCAAGAATACAATTTCTTGGCAACTTTAATTTATAGACTAGATAAAGGTTCCTTACGTGACTAACGGGAATTGGACCCAGGTCTTAACGACTAAAGGGCTTCATCTATACTGACTGAGCTACTGAGGCTAACTGGAAGTAAAGAAAATTAATTTGTTGAGATTTTGAGGGTTAACTACCTCATTTAGTATGTAACAGAGGGCATGCGAGGATTGAGGATATTGGATTTGATCATCTCAACAGAGGATGTCATTATTATTATTATTATTATTATTCAGGCCTCCAAGGAGTCAAAAGACTAATCGAGGGAGGTCCTTCCTAAGACATGAAGTCTGTCAAGACTCATCGAGGGGAGGTCCCCCCCCTGAGAAACACAAAGTCTATCATACCACTCTTTAAACTCACTGACCGTTCTCGCTCCCACCACTCCATCAGGCAATGCATTCCACGGCTCAACCACCCTCCACACAAAGAAACCACTCCTTACCCTCTTGCTCACAGTTTCCTTTCGTAACTTCCAGGGATGGCCTCTTGTCATCACTCCTTCCCGCTGTTCAACCAAGCGAAAGAACTCCCCAGTGTCAACCCTGTAACCACCTCTCAACAGTTTAAAAGTCTCAATCATATCACCTCTCCTTCTTCTATCCACCAAACTCTGCAGTCCACATTCTCTCAGCCGATCCTCATAACTATCCTTGTACAGTCCTGAAACCATCTTTGTCATCCGTCTTTGTATCCTTTCCACAGTTAATTTATCCCCTTCAAATCCTGGGGACCAAATCTGAGAACAATAGTCCAAGTGTGGTCTGATCAGACTCTTATACCTCTGATAACCTTCATATCTCTGCAGGTCAGTGTCCTTCTTATAATAGCAGCAATCCTCTGTGTTACCTTCACCACCTTTGCAATATGTCCCCTAAACTTCAGGTTTCTATCAATCATCAACCCCAGATCTCTTGTCTCCCCTACTTCCTCCAGTATCACTCCTCCCATAGAGTATGCAGCATCCCATCGATGTTTCCCAAACCTCAAGATCTTACATTTTGCTGCATTAAACTGACACCCCCATTCATTTGCCCATCTATCTAGCTTATTTAAATCCTCTTGCAGGGCTACCACATCTGCACTATTACTAATAATCCTTCCCAGCTTCGCATCATCTGCAAACAACTGAATATCCCCCTGCAATCCACTGGCTATGTCATTGATATAAAGGTGTCAAATCTCCATCCATTTGGTGAGCAGTGACTATGAAGTAATATTACATGGATGGTTGTCAGCCATTTGAGGACTTCTGTGAGGAAAGGGTATATGTGGAACTACAAGGCTGGTGATTATGAGAAGCGTAGGAGACTGCTTGAACCTGTAGCATTTATTGAGGAGTTGGGTGGAAAGGAGATCAGTGCTGCTTAAGTGCTATTTAAGAACTATCTGATAGAAGCAATGTCTTAATGTATTCTAAGGGTCAGATGGTTAAAAAAAGGTGGGTGTGAACTAGATGAATGAAGATATTAAGTGAGCAATGCTTCATGACATACCATATGCAATAACATAAGATGAGCACTAATAATCAGTTTCATGAGGAGTACAAACAGGCAAGGTGGACCACTCAATTGGAAAGAGTAATATGAACAGCAGTTCGGTAATGAAGCAAAAAAAAAAAAAAAAAAAAACAGGAAGTTCTTTCAATATGTAGCCAACAACAACAGAAAAGAAAGAATGATTATGGTACAATCACATTTACTGGAGAAAATGGTATAATGACAACTGCTGTAGATATAGATATAGTCGAGATATTTAACGAGCAATTCATAAAGGTTGTTGGAAGTTTTCCCGCTTGGTTAAACTATGTATATAATTAAAGATACCTGTTATAATTTATAATTAAATTATAATTAAAGATACCAATTAAATTATAATTAAAGATACCAAAAAATTATATACTAGGTTTAATCCTTTATCCAATTGTAAGCAAAGAAAGTTTGCACCTGATGTACTTTCAGGACTGTGGCAATGCGTATATAGAAGCTAGTAACTTCACATCACTTGACCTAGTATCCCATAATGCAAAGCACGTATTTCTGCACACACATATAATGCTATGCATTTGTTAAGGGTCACTACCTTTATTGAAATCTCATCAGTGTGAGCCAGAACCAGAGGGAGGCGATATTAAGATTGAAGTAATGCAGAAGTCATATTTTCATGTATGAGTAGCTAAAAGGTGCCACACCTTATTATTAAAATACTCTGGATTAGAGAAAGTTGTTGGAAGTTTTCCCACTTGATTATACTGTAAATTAAGGATGCCACGAAATTATATACTTGGTTTAATCCTTTATCCAAGTGTAAGCAAACAAGGTTTGTGCCTGAAGTACATATATGCGAATGACTTCACATCACTTGCCTTAGTATCCCTTAATTCATATCCTTGCAGACATGTATAATTACTTGGATAAATGATTAAACCAAATCATTGTCTCTTTGGTTATTTTCTTTGTGAAATGTAATATGGTTTGTCTCTGTGTATATATATATATATATATATATATATATATATATGTGTGTGTGTGTGTGTGCGCGCTCCAGATGATGACTTTAATATGAAGGGCAAAATGTTTTTGACACAGTTGTAGTCTCCATAATTTGTCTGAAATAATCAAATTATAGGGCAGTCAGTGTGTCAGGTGTTGTGGTTAAATGCTGGAGAGGCTAGTGAGAACCAGGATTCAGAATTAGGTTGATAACAGTGGTGTCATCTTTGATGGACAGCACTGATTTTCTAAATGGAGGTGAGGTTTTAGTAATCTGATTATTTATTACAAATAAGGTAACAACTGCATTGGGTGAGGGATATGGATACATATTGGTATAATTTAGATTTTGCAAAAGGCTGTAGATTCCCACATGATAAGTTGATAGTGAAACTGTAGTGGATGTAGTTGTATATAGACTAGTTCAATGGGTTGGAGATTGGCAATCTGATAGCTATCTGCAAGTTGTGTATGGGGAAATATCCCAGAAGAGGAAAGTCGCAAGTGATGTGCCTGAGGGATCTGTTTTAAGGGGGTCATTGTTTTTTAACTTATATATTAATGATATTGGGAAGGATTTGAATTAGGATTGCCCTGTCATGAAAGGTTGGCGTATGCTCGTATCTGCTGAAACTTTTATAGTCTCTATATTCAGCATGAAACTCTTGTAGTTTCTCTATTCGGCTTAGAAATAATGTTAGATTCAATATCCACTTAATTTGAATAATTTCGCATCGCCGAAGTGAAGCCTTTTTGGCTCTCTTTTTCAGTAATTCTTGGTACCTTTTGTAGTGTGACACCTTTTTTAGCAATTCGTATGGTAAAGTATAAGTTCTGCATCACTTCATCCTGAGTATTCTTGGTCTGGCTCCCAGTGACCTCAAAAAAGGTCGAAACCGGTCTGGGTGGTGACCACCCCAATAATGTATAGCATCATACATCTCCTAGGAGATGTGTTTTTACATTATGGGAAAATACTAGGAACAGTGATCGGAGCTTACTCCACCTTTACTACGAGTTGCCTTGTCATGAAAGGTTAGCGTATGCTCGTATCCGCTGAAACTTTTTAGTCTTCGGTATGAAACTCGTAGTTTCTCTATTCGGCTTCCACTTAATTTGAATAATTCTGCATTGCCAAAGTGAAGCATTTTGGCTCTATTTTTCAGTAAGGGATATTTAGTTGTTTGCAGATGATGCATAGTTGGGAAGAACTATAAGGATTGAGCAGATGTTGTGGCTTATAAGAAGACTTGAATAGACTAGTGAATGGGCATGACAGTGGGGATTATAGTTCAGTGTTATGAAATGCAAGGTTTTAAAAATTTAGAAAACAAAGATGGGATTTAGAATTTACTGTGGTTTTAATATATTGGTGGAGGTGCAAGAAATCGGAGATCTTGGGATGATGGTGGATAGGGATCTAAGATTTAGTGGATACGTTACCAAAATTGTGAGGACAACAAATTCTGGTAGTGATTCAGAAGACACTCACTTGTAGGAGGAAGGAAATTATGGTTCCATTGTATCGGGCTTTGATTGGACTGTTGTTCACAGATTTGATCACCTCGTTTTCAAAAGGATGAAGAGATATCAGAAAGGATCCAGAGGTGATGGACCAAGGTAATTTTCTTTCTCTGGAGTGGTGAGCATGAAGTAAGGTTGAGAAGAAGCAAATTGCAGAGTCTGGTGCATAAGATCAAGAGGATGATATGATAGAGATGTATTAGTTGGTAAGAGGTTGTTATAAAATTAATATTGAAGAGGTTTTTAATAAAATATTGTGAGATAAGGGGTGGGGGGGGGACAAATGGTTATCCCTTGAATCTGTATAAGGAGGGTGTGTGCGCAAGAAAGTGAGGTTTCTTGCATAGAGAGTTGTGAATGATCAGAATGCATCGCTTAAGAGAGTGTCAACAGAGAATTTGAATGTATTTAAGGCAATGTGTGTGACAAAGGGACTTCCCACAATGAGTCTTTGAATATATTGGGGTCATGGAATAATAATAATAATAGTTTAATTTTAATTTTATTTATTAATTTTAATAATAATAATAATAATAATAATAGACCAAGCAGAATGGCAATATTTAAAAGATTTCTTTCCCCAAAAATGGATGTAAAAGGTTTCCACATCATAATTGGGATGTATCATCTCCTGATTGGTTGCTAAAAACCACCTGCCAAGAATACATCTAGGCAGGTGTAATCTTCTGTTTGAATAAGTGCATGTTTGTGTTTTCTGTACTTGTCCTTTCTCCCAAAATTTCTATTTTTCACCTTCTTCCCAAAGAATTCACAGCCCACCCTTAAAACCCGGGTTTTAACACGTTCGCTGCCAACTACGAGTATACTCGTAGTTGGTAAACCAGCCACACAAGCCAGGTACAAGTATACTCGTATGATGCTTACCACCGGCAACGAGATTACTGTACTGACCTTGAAGAAGTAAAAATGCTTGACTTGTGGAGCTAGCATCAAACTGTGTATTCTCATAGATTGTATATGCTCTCTGCACAAGCCAACTATGAGTATGCTTGTATGATGCTTACCGCCGGCAACGAGATTACCGTACTGACCTTGAAGAAGTGAAATTGCTCGGTGTACGGGAACAGACAATGCCAAAGTAGCATGGCAGCGAACGTGTTAAATTTCACATATCTTGTGTCTTACCTGCAATTCTCACACCTCTATCTCACATTTCCAACCCCCCCCCCCCTGGCTCTTTCCTTTCAGTTATTATACTTCAGTTATATCACCATATGCCAGATGCCGCTCAGCAAGAAGACAACCAGGACCATTCTACAAAGATATGTCCAAAATTATTCCTTCATTATATTCTTCACATATCTATATCTTTAAAACATTAGTAATTGAGTAAAACTAAAAAACTAAAAACTAAAAAAAACTAAAACTAAAACTAATTTTAAAACTAAAAATTGAGTAAAATGCCAATGACATCATAAAAGTGGTACTCCTAAACAAAAATAGACTAAATAGCCATAAAAATTAATTTTTCTTATATCCCATTTTCATGTTTTCCCCATTCGCTTTTTTCTTAAATTCTCCAACCTGCTGTACCACAACAGTCGTTTCTCCAGTTGTTCTAGCTCCCATTTTGTCCTGTAAAGAATTATTATTATTATTATGGGCAACTCCAAGGAGTCCTTAGACTCATCGAGGGAGGCCCTAAACATCATGTCAACAACTATTCATCTTCCACACAGTATCTATCATACCTTGCCAACCCATTCACAGTCATGACACCCACAACAGACTTTGGCAACTTATTCCACTCATTTACCACTCTCCAAGTAAAAAAAAAAAAAAAACACCCTTACTAACCACACTCTTGTCCAGTTTCCATGGATGGCCCCTAGTCCTCCCACCACCAGTCCTGTTCTCAAAAATATCCTCTGAATTAATCTTATATAAACCCTTCAGTAATTTGAATGTCTCAATCATATCGCCCCTCTTCCACCTATTAACCAATGTCTGCAACCCACAAATTTTCAACCTGTTCTCATAAGGTTCATTCCATAGACCTGCTATCATCTTGGTTACTCACCTCTGGATCCTCTCTACCTCCTCCCCCATCAAGAAGAAACCCTGGCACCCAGATATGGGCATAGTAGTCAAGATGTCAGTTCAATGTGGAAAAGTTATGCATTTTGGGATTAAAAGATTACCAGCTGTGTACCACATTGATGGAATGGTACTTCAAGAGATTGATGAGGCTAGGGACTTAGGGGTGTTGGTGGATAGGGAGATGAAGTTCAGGGTATACATTGCTAAGGTGTCCAATATTACACATAGGATTACTTGGTTATTGAGGAACACACTAACATCCAGAGATAAAGAGATTGTTATTCCCCTTTATAAAGCATTGATACTTCCACATTTGGATTATCTGCTCAGGTCTGGTCACCTGGATTCCTTGGAGATGAGGAGGTTATGGAGAGAGTTCAGAGGAGAGTGACTAAGTTGGTGAGTGATGTAAAAAATGCTCCCTAGATTGATAGATTGAGAGCTTGTGGATTGCAAAGGGTGGTTGATAGGCGGAGAAGAGAGGATATGATAGAAACATTTAAATTACTAAAAGGTTTTTATGAGATTGATGCAGTGGAAATGTTTCAGCTGTGTGATAGTGATGGAAGAACACGAGATTATCCCTGGAAATTAAGGAAAAGTGTGGTTAACAAGGGTGTGAGAACGAGGTGTTTCGCCTGGAGGGTGGTGAATGAGTGGAATGCATTGCCTGACTCAGTTGTGAGTTCTTGATGAGATATGATAGATATTGTTTTGATAGTTTGGGTTTCCCATGATGAGTCTACTGACTCCATGGAGATACCCATAATAATAATAATGTCTTCCTACACCACCAAGAGTATTTTTTGTCTGCAAATTACATGTGCCGGCCTGATTGACTGAGTGGTTAGTGTATCTGCTCTCCAGCCAAGAGGCTGTGGGTTCAAATTCTGCCTAGGCATGGATGGTTGTGATTGTCTTTTACCTTCATGCATTCATTCATAAAAGTGAATTAACACTCTCCCTAGATGGACTGGGTCACCATGGGAGTTGTAGACCCAACCCTCCCATGATGGGAGCGGTCTTCACCCTGTAGTAGGTGGAAAATAGGCTGATCATCATCATTAAATTGCATGCATTCTCATGATGAACTTGCCTGTATGCATGATGAAAAACTCTGTTTCTGGAAGAAAAAACCTTGCTACTTTGTATGTAATCATCTAACTCACCCACAATTAAAAAAAGTCCATATAAAATTTTGCTTGTCACGACAAGAAACAAACTCAGGTCTTTTCTAATCGAAAGGTGCAAAGTTCCACGGTGCTTCGAATTGAGCTATGGATAGCAGTAACTTGGGAGAAAAGGAAAAGAAATCCATGAAAGTCAGGTACATATGTAAAATGTTGTGCCACATCTATTTATTGTATACAGATTGAGTGTCTTTGTACTTTGGAACAATCTTCGGTTCTTTCCACTCTCTTAGAACATGTGTTGTTGTAAGATTTATTAAACAGGCATACCAAGGCTACTGCCAAATCCCTTGAACTGTCCTTCAGGACATGTGGTTATATGTCATCAAATCGTATTGCCTTATTGGCATCAAGCTTATTTAATTTCTCACATACCTCCTGCTCATTCACAATTATGCCATCTTTTTCTATTTCCTCTACACTTGAGCAATCATGATTTTATACTAATTAGGATAAAACACCCTTATGAATTATTCGCTGAATACCTCACTGATGTCTTGCCTGTGCAGCAGTTACCAATCTACTATTTTCATTCATTCATTCGTTAACATCATCTTACAGTAATCATAAACAAAGATGGCAAGAAGTATCTTCATCTATATCTCTTGAGGATCCAGGTCCACTGATGAGAACTCAATGAAGGTTGAAAGCCTAGGTAGTAATCCCAAATGGTTGTGTGCTTTGCATTATGGGACACTAAGGGAATTAATCTATAATCATTAACGTCTATATACAAGTAGCCTAATTGTGAGTCCTTTTCCATTTTAGACAAATTATGGACTCCTGCATCTATCCCAATGGCTTTAACAGGCCTTTAAGGCCCACAACCGTCCAAGCATGCTTGGATTTCGTAACCGAAATACGAGGATAGAATGGTCACTCCTATGCCTCAAGGTATTCTTGGCTGTATCTCTGTGTGTGTTCACATGGGCTGGTTTGCCTGCTTGCGGGATGAAAAACACCAGATAAACTGGCGGAAAAAACCCTACTGCCTGCGCCCAAGACCGGCTAACTTGGCTATGGCTGAGGAAGATCCTTCAGCTCCTCACGTCTCCGACGGGAATCGAACCTAGGACACTCCTTCCCCAGGCATATGGTTGCGAAGTGCAAAAGCCACTAGGCTAACCGCGCGGACTATGGACTCCTGCATGCAGCATCTTTTTGTTTGCTTATAATTAGATAAAGGATTAAGCCAGAATATAATTTCTTGGCAAGTTGAATTTGAAGTATATCACCAAGTGAAAAAACTTTCTTGAACTATCTAGAGTATTTAATAATAAGGTGATACTTATTTTCTCTACTTGTGTATGGGAAATATACGAGGTGTGGCTATTAAATAACGAGACTGCAAAAATGTGGTTTATTATTACAATTGTGCATCTTAATTGTTTATCCCCTTCAACATACTCCCCTCCTCTATCTATACACCATTGCATATGAATTTTCCATTGTTGGAAGCAGTGCTGCAAGTCATCAGGTGTTATCTGCTTCAGTAGTGCTGCCGTTTTTTCTCCTTTACCTCATCCATTGACTGAAAATGGGTGCCCTTCAATGCAGATTTCAACTTTGGAAAAAGGTAAAAGTCATATGGAGCTAAGTCCGGTGAGTAAAGTGGATGGTCCAACAGTGGGATCTTCTTATCAGCCAGATACTGCTTTACAGACAGTGCACTGTGGGCTGGAGCATTGTCCTGATGGAGAATCCAAGCATTATTCTTCCACAGATTGGGTTTCGTCTTCCTCACTCATTCTCTCAGCTTGGCCAGAACCTCAAGGTAATAATGTTGATTAATTGTATGACCCTCTGGTACCCATTCAACCATTACCACGCCATTGATATATATATAAAAAAAAAAAAAAACGATCAGCATTGCCTTCAGTTTTGACTTGCTCATTCTTGATTTTTTCATTATCGGTGACATGGGAGTTTTTCCAGTCCATCGATTGTCTCCTTGTTTCTGGATCATACTGGAAAATCCACGTCTCATCACATGTGATGATCTTCTCCTGCAAGTCCAGCTCTGCTGTCAGCCGTTCCATGATGTCAGTGCAAATTTGTTTCCGGAAGTCTTTCTGCTCCTGACACAAGTTTTTGGGAACCATTTTGGTGCAGACTCTGTTCATGTTTGATTGCTCATGCAAAATTTGTTGTACAGTCTCCTAATCAATATACACGATGTCTACTACACCCGAATGTTTAATTTTTGCAATGTTTTGTTTGGTTCCTACTGCGACAGGGAGACCCGGTCATTTGTTATCTTCAACTTTTTCTTGACCTTCAGCAAAGCGTTTGTGCCATTTAAACATTCGTGCATGTGACATTACATTATCACCGTACACCTCCTGCAACAGTTTCAAACACTCAGTCGGCGATTTCTTCAACTTTACAATGAATTTGAGATTAATGCACTTTTCGAGTTTAACGTTATACATTATTCCGGCAAATCGAATTCACATATGTTTCTTTTATAACTACCTACAGATCAACTATGAGCAACAGCGAACAATGTTTATCTCAACTGCTTCTAGAACCTTCAAGGTCATTCACGCGCAAGCATACGCCACTTCTACGAGTGGGATTAGCACCTTGTCTTGTTATTTAATAGCCACACCTCATATAGCTTCTTCATTACTTCAACCTTGGTATCTCTTCTGGATCTGGTTCCCACTGATGACATTTAATAATAATTGTCTTTGGACTTGCTTGCTTTCTGGGGGAGTAGAGCATTTCTACTCAATAATGGGTTTTTACTTGTCACTGAGTGGAACTATCTGAGCTTCCTGTCCTGGAGCGATTCAAGTCAGGAATGGTGAGTTTAATAGTGATCATTTGGGATCACTGAATGAGATTTGGATTCATCTTGTGAATCACTCATAGTTTTTGGAGAAGTTCTTTCTCACCCCCCTCCCCTTCCTCACCTCACCTTCTCAGTAAAAGCTGAAACTAGTCTGGGTAGTGGTCCTCCCAATAATGCATAGCATTATACACATAAAAGAGGTTTATGTGTATAATATGCTTTGCATTATGGATACTAAGGAAATTAATGTGAAGTCATTAGCATCTATTTACAAGTAGACTAATTGTGAAGTTATTTCATGCAGAAACTCTGCTGCTTACACTTGTATAAAGGATTAAATAAGAACATAATTTTTTGTCAAGTTTAATTTATAAGTAAGTGAAAAACCAAATTTCTATGGCAAGATTAATGCATACTGCTGATGGGTAATTTTTTGCATTAATGTAAGGACAATTTCATGTTGTCACACAAAACTGTATGAAATCATCACTAGTTGCGTATTTCTGTTTTAAATGAAAGACCGGAGTTTCTTATAGAACATTTGTCAGAAGTTCTGTAAGAAACTCCAGTGTTTCTTGTAGATCTACATGTAAGTATTAAACACCCATGATTCTCTAATCATTTTCAGATATATGAATTGTTTTCTGAATATTACTTAAGGACTTAACTAAAATTAGACAGTTTTCTTTCTTGTGTATTTCTTGAAAAGCAGATATTTTAACTTTCAGTGAAAGAGGAATTACATTCGAGTCCATTTGTGAAAATTGGCTAGATAATGCTGGCTTACCTCAGGTAATTGATATCATGATTAATTTGTTCTATGAAAATAAATTTGCACTTCTTCTATATTTGAATATTCCAGTAAACTTTTTTTAAGGTAACAGTTGAGTGTTACTTAAGTAGAAAGAAACACAGCTGTGTAACAATGCTATACAGAATGATTCAGATATAATAGTTATTTCTGCTCCGAACGTGTACTCATAATGGTACTTTTATGAATGAGATGATATAATAACTTAATTAATCTAGTATAGAGCCTTTACCTGGAATTGTTGGTATAATTAAGTAATGGATATTGAGAATAGTAGATCCATAATCTTTATAACTCAATACAGTAATCAGTAATCTGCCATTTATCCAGTCTTCAAAATTATGGCCTGTGTGTTTCAACCAACTTACAAATTCTGTATCCCCTCTCCAGTCTATCCTATTCAACTGCCATCTACTCTATAACATGGAAACAGCCTTACAACATCCAGCCCATCTCAAAGAAAGGTCATAAAAGTTACCCAACGAACTTCTGATGTTGCCCGCATTTATGTTCTCTCTAAAATTATGGAAAAGATCATCAACAACCAACTCTTGAACTACATAGAGACATACTAACTAATCAGTACTGTTAATTAATTTACGGAATTAACAACGCATATGAAGTATATTAATTAAAGATAACTTTAATGAATCACTTCTATATTTCGGCAATGTCACATTGCCGAAATATAGAAGTGATTCATTAAAGTTATCTTTAATTAATATACTTCATATGCGTTGTTAATTCCGTAAATTAATTACCAGTTATGTCTAACCAACGTATAAGTCTTACTACTAGAATAACTAATCAGTGACCAGCAGTACAGATTCTGCCACTCATGATCTACAGCTGATCTTCTAGCTTTCACCATCCACCTCTGGACTCAGGCGATGAAAAAATTTTGAGAAACTCATGTGGTTGCCCTCAACATTTCAAAGGCATTTGATTGTGTTTGACACAGAGGCCTGCTTAGCAAACTGCCATCCTGTTGTCTGCCTTCTACTCTTTGCAACTGGATTCCCAACTTCCTCACTGGTTGTTCATTACATGTTATGGTCGACAGTTTTCTCCCCTCAGATTTCCCCCTCCAATGTGCAGAGTACCCCAGGATTCCATTCTTTCACTCACTCTCTTCCTCTTGCATATAAATGATCTGCTCTCACAGACTTCCAATCCTATCCATAGCTTTGCTAATGAGAGTACATTCCATTCCTCCTTTTCAAAATTAAAGATACCAAGAAATTATATACTTGGTTTAATCCTTTATCCAAGTGTAAGCAAACAAGTTTGCTCCTGAACTATTTTCATGACTGGGGCAACTTGTATAAAGAAGCTGATGACTTCACATCACTTGCCTTAGTATCCCATAATGCAAAGCACATCGCCTTGCAGACATGTATAATGCTATATAATGCTAAGCATTATGGGAAGGGTCACTACCCAAATTGGTTTCAACCTTTATTGAGGTTGAAACCAATTCTCATTAGTGGGAACCAGATCTAGAGATGATGCTAAGTTTAAAGTAATGTAGAAGTCATATTTTCATATGTGAGTCATCAAAAGGTGTCACATCTTATTATTAAACTACTATGGATTAGAAAAAAGTTGTTGTAAGTTTTTCCACTTGGTTATACTATAAATTAAAGATACCAAGAAATTATATACTTGGTTGAATTCTTTATCCAAGTGTAAGCAAACGAGTTTGCGGCTGAACTATTTTCAGGATTTTGATTACTTCTACCAGAAATTCTTGAATTTCACGGAAGCAGCATTGATCTCTTTTCAACTCAACTCTTCATTCAATGTTACAGCTGCAAGCTGTTTCCTGAGCATCTCACAATCACCGATCTTGTAGTTTCACAGATACCTTTTCCTCACAGAAATCCTCACATGAAGTGATTACACAAAAGTAATCACTTTATGACCACTCTCACCAACTGGATGGAGATTAGACTCCTCATTTATAATGACATCCTCTGATCAAATGATTAAAACCAAGAACCTTAATCCTCGTCTTCCCTGTGTGACATACTACATGAGGTAGTTATCCCTAAAAAAAAACTCAAGAAACTCGTTTTCTTTACTTCCAGTTACTATTTCATCATTTTCATCATTATCAGTTTATATTTCAAATGAATGGGGGTGTCAGTTTAATGCAGCAAAATGTAAGGTCTTGAGGTTTGGGAAACATCGATGGGATGCTGCATACTCTATGGGAGGAGTTATACTGGAGGAAGTTGGGGAGACAAGAGATCTGGGGGTGATGATTGATAGAAACCTGAAGTTTAGGGGACATATTGCAAAGGTGGTGAAGGTAACACAGAGGATTGCTGCAATTATGAGGACACTGACCTGCAGAGATAAGAGGGTTATCGTTGCGTTGTGTAAGTCTCTGATCAGACCACACTTGGATTATTGTTCTCAGATTTGGTCCTCAGGATTTGAAGGGGATAAATTAACTGTGGAAAGGATACAAAGATGGATGCAAAGATGGTTTCAAGACTGTACAGTGTTAGTTATGAGGATCGGCTGAGAGAATGTGGACTTGCAGAGTTTGGTGGATAGAAGAAGGAGAGGTGATATGATTGAGACTTTTAAACTGTTGAGAGGTGGTTTCAGGGTTGACACTGGGGAGTTCTTTCGCTTGGTTGAACAGCTGGAAGGAGTGATGACAAGAGGCCATCCCTGGAAGTTACAAAAGGAAACTGTGAGAAAGAGGGTGAGGAGTGGTTTCTTTGCATGGCGGGTAGTTGAGCTGTGGAATGCATTGCCTGATAGAGTGGTGTGGGCGAGAACGGTCAGTGAATTTAAGGAGTGGTATGATAGACTTTGTGTTTCTTAGGGTTAACCTACCCTCGATGAGTCTTCACAGACTTTATGTTCTTAGGAAGGACCTCCCACGATGAGTCTTTTGACTCCATGGAGGCCTGAATAATAATAATAATAATAATAAACTATTACTACTAGCTGACAAACATGATGCTGATATTTCATCATTTTCATCATTATCAGTTTATATTTCAAATGAATGGGGGTGTCAGTTTAATGCAGCAAAATGTAAGGTCTTGAGGTTTGGGAAACATCGATGGGATGCTGCATACTCTATGGGAGGAGTTATACTGGAGGAAGTTGGGGAGACAAGAGATCTGGGGGTGATGATTGATAGAAACCTGAAGTTTAGGGGACATATTGCAAAGGTGGTGAAGGTAACACAGAGGATTGCTGCAATTATGAGGACACTGACCTGCAGAGATAAGAGGGTTATCGTTGCGTTGTGTAAGTCTCTGATCAGACCACACTTGGATTATTGTTCTCAGATTTGGTCCTCAGGATTTGAAGGGGATAAATTAACTGTGGAAAGGATACAAAGATGGATGCAAAGATGGTTTCAAGACTGTACAGTGTTAGTTATGAGGATCGGCTGAGAGAATGTGGACTTGCAGAGTTTGGTGGATAGAAGAAGGAGAGGTGATATGATTGAGACTTTTAAACTGTTGAGAGGTGGTTTCAGGGTTGACACTGGGGAGTTCTTTCGCTTGGTTGAACAGCTGGAAGGAGTGATGACAAGAGGCCATCCCTGGAAGTTACAAAAGGAAACTGTGAGAAAGAGGGTGAGGAGTGGTTTCTTTGCATGGCGGGTGGTTGAGCTGTGGAATGCATTGCCTGATAGAGTGGTGTGGGCGAGAACGGTCAGTGAATTTAAGGAGTGGTATGATAGACTTTGTGTTTCTTAGGGTTAACCTACCCTCGATGAGTCTTCACAGACTTTATGTTCTTAGGAAGGACCTCCCACGATGAGTCTTTTGACTCCATGGAGGCCTGAATAATAATAATAATAATAATAAACTATTACTACTAGCTGACAAACATGATGCTGATATTATCTGCATCCAGAAAACCAAACTTCGACAAGCCTACTGACCAAAATGTAGCAGGGCTTCTGACACTAATCTGAAACTTGTCATATCAAGTTGTTGAACTAGACATAGTAGCAGAAGGAACTGAAATACAAGGAATCTAAATACTGGAACCAAGTAAAAAGCCATTAAACATATTCAGTTGTTATCATCCTCCTGACAAATCTGGACCAAATCTTTCCAGTCTATTCCATCTCATTGAAGAAAACTCCATTATCTTAGGAGACATGAATAGCAAACACCTGTTATGGGGGTTCTGAGTAAATAAACCCAAAAGGAGAAAACCTGAGTAATTTCTTAGATGAAACAGGACTAATAACTCTCAACAGTGGAGAACCGCTTAGCTGTCTCATTCTTATGGTACAAAAGATGTCCTAGATATTATTGCGGTGTCTCCAGATCTTCACAACAAAGCTATTTGGTCTGTTTTGGAACCAGTAGGAAGCGATCATACCCCCAATATTAATCAATCTGAACCCAAAAATGACTAGACCCACCCAAAAAATAAAATATCATTGGAACTTCCAGAATGCAAATTGGGAGAAATACAAAGATGAAGTAAGTAAAATGCTGAAAGATCACACATACCATGATGTGTGATTAGGCCATGATTTCTGTGTTCTGCAGAAGGTGAATAAGTGTTCCACGACAAGTTCTCCTGGAATTTGTCATTTTAGTTTTCTAAGCATTTTTCATGAATAAATATTTTCTAGTGGAAATATTCTGAGCAGAATAATATTCATGAATATGTCGAAAAGCTCAGATCCAGAACCTAATAACATCTGCGTAGCAAATGTTAGTGACGAAGCCGTGTATTTTTAAACGTTGAAGTATTCATGAATTATCCTTAATTTTCACTCATCGAAACCTTTCAACATTTGGGAAAGGGAATACCGCTGTTTATGGCTGATCATAAAAATTGCCTGCAAGCCGATTACAACAATGGGCGGCGTATCCTCTTCTCACAAAACTGACCGAAATAACATCTGTGTTGCAAATATTAGTGACCAATCAACAAGGAAGTATAAAGAAAATTTTCCCACTAAAATTGAAGATAAGGTAGTATGTATCTGGTTCTCAAATCTAGTAATATTGAATACATTCTTTGCAAGTTCGTATTGTAGGGTGAAAGTTTTGAAACCGCATTGCCATGATTTTTTAGAAATAATAGGCCTGCAGATTTAAATTTTGATATGAATAAGAGACAAGGGACTTTGTTTATTTTTGGTATTAAGAAATCTCTTATTGAAGGTGTTTGTGATGCAACAGATAGCGAGTCATCCACCTCCAGCCTACAAAGTGATCTCCAGGATGTACAAAAGGAGGGGAAAACTATCAGCACACAGGAGAAAAGTCTGTATTCACTCGTAAGTACTAATAATAATATTATAAATTTTTGGTGATCAGAATGGGATATGTCAATGAAAATCTGCACAAATGAATTTAATGATGTTTAATTAATTAGTAATTAATAATTAATGATCAATTATTAATTAATAATAATAAAGCAGTTAAATCAACAATTAATGATTAATTAATACATTACAAAATAACCAAGGTGTTCCGTGAAAATTTCAGGATTTGTGAAGTGTTCCATCGTAGGAAAAGTTTGGGAAACGCCGACTTAGACAAAGAATACATAACTTGGAAGAATACTATCCTAAATGCAGCAAAGAAAAGTATCCCAAAGGGCTACAGGAGAAAAGTAATTTCAAACTACACAAAGGTTCACCAGGAACTTGCCAGTAAAATAAATAACGAAATGAATTTTTTAAAATCTTAAAAATTCGAAGCTCTCCAGAAACCAGGATTGAGTACAACAAGATAAATCCTGAAATTAACCTCCCTACCGGCTAGGACATCTATAGACGTCCAGATAAATCTGGATACGATTCAGTACACCTGTTGTAAGAACATGGATAAGAAGTGCAATTCGGTCAGCATGTCCATTAGAAGGTGTGATAATCCCTCACGCTGAAGAGAGCACTTAATCAGATTATCTCAGGCTCATAGCTGTGTCTCAGTTACCTATAACAAGAAATGCACTTCCTTGTTCTATGCTGGGTAACTGAATTTTAGTTACATTGGATAAACTAAAAATATAGAAATTATTTTTATTTTCTCTTTTTATTGTAAAATACAATTTTAATGCCTGGACAAAATAAAGATCCTTGCCTAATTTCTTCACTTAAATATTGCTTTACATTCCAGAACGAATTTAGTTTTTAATTTTTTTTGCTAATTGTTTTCTAATTGCTTACTCCACAAACCATTTTCTTTGCTCTCGAAGAAATTAATTCACAATAATTATTTGAAATATTATTTAACAAAACCAGCTGCCGACGTTTGATATTATATTTTTGTTCAAAATCATGAACAAAATTTGATATTATATTTTTGTTCGAAGTATACTTCCCAGATTTCCTGAAGGACATGCTTGAGCGACTTTGCTTTATAAAGAATAATGAAATTCTTTAAACATATCACTAATTTTTTTTCTTTATATTGTATTCTACTATTCTTTTCACTTTCACCTTCTTGATTTCCCTGTATAATTGGTCATTACAAAATAAAATTACAGGTTATGATTTAAATTGATATGTATATATTTTCTGCTAGTTCAGATATTATACTCCAATTTTATAATAAGCAATACTTTTGCTTATATATGTATATATTTAAATTACAAAGTTTTGTATTAAAAATTTCCACTATAAAAGTTCGACAGAATCAACAATATTATTGTCATATTTCTTTTTCTCGCGTAGGAGGAAAACGGTAAAATGCTACTCTTGTAATTGTATCAGATGTTCTAATGGCAAAAATAGTAAGGAAAAAAAATCATTTGTACTTTCTTTTCAAAACACAAAGTGAGAACATTGTAAATTCACCCAATGAAAAAGAAAATACTCCATATTTTTCTTGTGCTATCTGATTTTTTTCTTGTAGTACAAAGAAGAAATCACTGCGCATAAGATGGTAGAATACAAGAGGGTAGAAATCTGTAGATTGATTACATTATAGCTGATAGAGAATTCATGCCAGAAAAATTATTTATGTAAGAGTTCTAACATCAGCAGATATAACGATATTTTCTTCTAGTTTAGATAGGTGACATTATTGAAGTAGCTAAATCTTTGCTACTATTTACACTAAAATGAATGGGCATGTTCCCCAAGTGATTTACGTTCAAAACAGTTGTCTTGCGAACGATTTATAAAATAAATTCTCTGAAATATATGCAAATTGAATAAGTCTTCAATATAACCTTCCTGCCCTCCCCAAAAAATAAGATTATGTGAAGTATATGCTCCTTTTCTTTTAAAATAATTCAAGTCCTCTTTTTCAAGATAATTATATGAAATAATTTATAATTTTTCGATAATAAAAATGAAACTGATCGTTATAAATTAAGAACTTATTTCAGCATAAATACTGTATCAGCCTGTAAAAGAAATGTATGTATTTTCTTCTATGTTAGGATGTCTACTAATTAACAATTAAAAACAAAACACGACATTCTTGATGTATCTCGGACTATAGCTTGAGGCACTTTAGTGTCCCTTCTACCTAAGCGTTCTCAATTTTCTTCCTCAACAGCACTGAGAGTAATCTAAGCCTTTACCTTTCCCACCAGCTAAGAGGATTACTACAAGTATTTCTAAGATGTAGATTACTTCATAAATAGCACCCAGAAGCATAAGTAAAAATATTTAGATTATTTTAAGAAAAAGTAACTAAAATAATACTATTAAACTTTCTTTTGTGTGGTATGCATATAAACAATTTTGTGTGGTGAAAATATAGCATAGTATTTCTAAAATTTCAAATCATTTCAGCAGACAGTAGAACAGCTGGTTTTAGATTGCAAAGAAATGTGCAGAATTAGAAGCTTCAGGGTACAACAATCTTATTGCCTTATTTCTTTTGTCGAAACGGTAAAATGAAGTAATAGATTTTGAATACTGTCTGAAAACGTTTTCTAACCTGTAGAAATTTAGAGTTGTTATGTAATTGAATTCCAGGAGAGGATAAGGATGGGGTGGGGGTAAGCATTAGCAAATATTCATAATGAGCATAAATGTTGAATTATTCTGTATATAATATCCTTCATATTATATTTTCAACATATCTACGGTGGTTACGCATTGGATATTATAGTAATGTGCATCCTACAAAAAAAAAAAAAAAAAAAAGGCTAAAAATCCCTGCTAAAACATCATTGGATATAAATTCTCGATACTAAAAAGATTCACAATCGGGTTATGCAATATAACATCGTTTGTTGTTCATAAAACAAAAAAAAATCGTTTCTAGAACTGAAATGTGATAATCCATATAACGGTATTTTGCTAGGAAAGAAAGCAAAAGGTCATATTTATTTCAATAAATATTATTTAAAAATATAAATACGTGACATAATATGTTCAATGCAAACATCTGAAAATTCGCGAAAAAAGTTGTTTCTATATTGGAACAACCAGTGCAACTGTTCCGTTGCAGTGATTTGAAGAATAAATTTAAAATACAGCAGAATTTGCTACTACTAAATAGATTCATTGCAAAGGCTGATCGATGGTCATTTCAGGATTAATTATTTTCGCACATGTGAAATTCGTTTCAAATTTTGTGAAGAAACACAATAAATCATTTTAGAGGCAAAAAAGTCAAATATTTTATCACAGTAAAGAAAATTCCAAGTAAAACAGTGTGTGTAAAGACAGGTGACACAAACTGTTAGTCAGACACTAACAGTTAATCCACGAATGGCTCTAAAATAGCCGTAAAGGGATTAACGGCGGAGGGAGGTAATGGCATGATGAAAGGGACAATGCCGATGAAGTTTTGATCCATGCAGAATGCTATGGTGGGGTGGATATTTCATCCACCTCAGCCGGTAGGGAGGTTAAACAAAAATATAATATATTACAAAGACCTAGGTGGCAAGAATTTTGCCACAGCTTAAATCCAAACTTTGAAAACTGACTGCTAATTTACTAAGAGACCTACCATAGGCAAGTGAGACTAACACGTTAAAAGATCCAAATGGAAATATCAAAATAGGAGACCGGGAGATCCTTTCATTTTCAAAATATAAGCAAACTAGAGACGAATACCAGGAAAGACCATCAAATATCAAAACAGGCTTGACAGGAGAAAAACGCTGCAAATTCCTCAAAATATAAAAACAGATTATTCTGGGATCCACTTATAATCTCTGAATTGAGAGATGCCTTGGAGAGACTAGATATAAATAAATAATGTGGACCAGATAACATACAAGTGTTATAAATGTTTGATTCCTTAATTTATTATGGAATAGGATGGCATTATTTAGGTAGGGGACATTGCTCTCTGTTTCCCCTTTATATGCCCTATCAATACTCAAAACTACCTATCAATTCTGTGGGCGTCACTTAGATTGCCCACGTGTGCAAATTCGATAAACAAAGAAACTTCCCCTGATAGAGCCAATTCCTTTATTGAAAATCTGGAGCTGTCTCCTCGTTGGGTTCTGGAAAATTTGTTTGTTAATGTTGCGCCATCCAGAACCCTTAGATCAGAAAAAGCTTCTTAATCAAGGAGTGAATTCTCAATTTATATAATAACAATACAATTTATATAATAACAGTTTCCAAGTTAGCTAAATCCCTTAATTTAAACTCTCATTGCAGTCGTGGTCTTCCCCAATTAATTAGTTCTGCTCAGGTTCTATTTTGATGAGTGGTGCATTGAATTAAAAATTGGCACCACCAAACAGAATAAAGAAAAAATCAACAATGCATGAAATCATGAAATCATGGAAAATAAAATTCCCTTGGATTGTCCAAATAAAATAGCCAACTACCCAGCATTTCCTCCAAATCAAGACAGGAAAAATATAGTTATCAACTTTGAAATAGGGAAACATGAGAAAAAAAGCCTAGAAAACCCTGAAATTTTGAGATCATTAGCTCTTTCAAAAATAATGGAATATGGATCTAACTCAATAAAGATCTACACAGATGGCTCCAAAAATCCAGATGGCAATTCTGGGAGTGTGTACTCATCTATGGCTCTCAAAATATAGAACTAAAAACAACTAACAGTATTGGATGCAACATTTGGATAAACAAAATCCAAAGGAGTTTATATTTTTCACAGATTCCTTTAGCTGTCCTTCAAGCTATTAAGAACTGCTACACTAGCCATCAAGAAATAATTAGTGACATAGCAAAAAACATAAACAAACTACATAAGGATTCCAAAATAATTTTCCAATGGATCCCATCCCATGTGGGATTAAAGGGAAATGAAACTGCAGATGAAGTAGCAAAAATGGCTGCAACATCCAGCCATTTTTGTTTTTCAATCTTTTCAATCTTTTTTAAAACCACTCAAAAAGAAAACATAAAAAGAACGATTCTCCAAGACATGACTCACTACTGGTATTCAGCATAAAAACCAGGAGCTAGCATCAACTGCAAGTTTAATTGTTGTGCTGCTACCATGATCTCTCGCCTCAAGACTGGCCATGCAAGACCAACCAAGTTTAGCAATGGCATAAGTCTTCCCCATCTGCAAAATCTGTAACATCGAGGAAGCATCACCAATGCATTTACTAAATTGTATGATGAATATTTTCAAATGTGAACTTTATAACAACCCAGAAAAGGTGCTGTATAAAATACACGAATTTGACCTCTATGATCTGGTGTAATAATACCATGGGATAATAATAATAAAAAAAAAGGTTATTACCTACCATATTACCAGGTCTGTAGCAACATCCTTCTAAGTATTTCATTCTGTTCACCTCTAAGTTACACCATACTGCCTAAAAACCACTGACACTATTTTTCCCTTGCATCTCTACCTTGTATGGGACATAACTCTTTTTCCATCATCAGTAACACTTCACCTTCCTTTTTACCCTTTCTGTCTTTATAAAATGCATCATACTCTTCCGTCTCTATATCTGTCAGGATATCATCCTTATCCATTTATTTTCATGTCTCAATTATGCCATTTAGTACTTAATATATTTTCCTTTCTTCATGAATTGAGCATACTTTAATGGGAAGATACTTTAGTTTCTAAAGCAAATTATTGACATAATTTGATAAAATTTAGCTCATTATTATAAAATAACATTTCACAGAGTTCAATAATGTATTTCATAAAGCTCACAGCAACTATTATTCATTCAATACGTATCATTAATTGTCCTGTTTTTATAATTGACTCCTGTAAAAATTCATTCATTAAAATCCCTTCAATAACTTAAAAGTTTTATTGTATCATCTAATCATCGCCTTTACACTCAACTTTGCTTATATGCAAGCAGTGGGGGGGGGCTCAACAAAGATTCTCTTCCATGCTGAGTAGATTTTGCCACCTGGTGAGTAGTTGCAGACTGGACGAAAGAATAAATTTTTATTTAATAAAAATTAACTTTCTGAACAAAATCTTTATCAAAGAAAACTGAGGAAAATATACAATGTCATTCTAGTAATAAAAATTAATGTAGAAAATTATATTTTCCAAAAAATCAATGTTGGTTTTACTGCTCTTCCAATTCTTATGATTTATTGACTTCTCTGTCTTACAAATGATTCTCATACAAAGAAATATTTTCCAAACAATGATACTGCAAACCTGATCACTTTATGAAACTCATATTAAATTATTGCAACATATCGTTAAAAAATGGGGAGGGGAATCTTCAACGAGTTCATTTTTTTGGTACAAAGTAAAACCTTGCATAATATGTTGAGCCCTGTATATATATTAGCTAAATATGTTAGCTAAATCATCTTAATCATGAAAAAACCCTTATAAATTGAGTGAGTGGTTCAAGGTTATATTGGAAATCGTGTAAAATTGGTGATTTTTATCTGTTTTATTGTGTTTTTTCATTAGAAAATTAGTGTTTTGTCGTGTATTACAAGACACTAACTTTCTAATGAAAAACATAATTAGAAGATTTTCATGTTTTTAGAGTATTTAGTGTATTTTATGAGTTTTTTTTTTTTTTTTTTGTGGTATTGATTGTGATATTATCGACATGTCACCAATGAAATGAACAATGGTGGCAAAGAACGTGTCCAGCTTGAATTTGTGGGATTTTATTCAGTGCAGTGTGGTGAAAAGTATTCATCCAAAAAATTAAAGAATATTTGGAAGGAAATTGAAAATGGAGAGAGAGAGAGATGTATTAAGTGTTTCAAAAGTAACTATCTGTTAGATGACAAGAATGCATAAAATCCCAATGGTAAGATGGAAAATGATTATTATTATTACGGGTATCTCCATGGAGTCAGTAGACTCATCGCGGGAGACCCAAACTAGCAAAACAATATCTGTCATATCTCTTCTTGAATTCATTTACAGATGAAGAGCTCACAACAAAAGTCAGGCAATGAATTCCACTCATTCACCACCCTCCAGGCAAAAAACCTTGTTCTGACACCTTTGTTTACCACACTCTTCTTTAATTTCCAGAGATGACCTCTTGTTCTTCCATCACTATCACACAGCTGAAACATTTCCCCTGCATCAATCCTATAAAAACCTTTTAGTAATTTGAATGTTTCTATCATATCCCCTCTTCTTCGCCTATCAACCAATCTCTGCAATCCACAAGCTCTCAATCTATCAATGTAGGGAGCATTTTTTATATCACTCACCAACTTGGTCACTCTTCTCTGAACCCTCTCCACAGCCTCCTCATCTCCAAGGAATCCAGGTGACCAGACCTGAGCACAGTAATCCAAATGTGGAAGTATCAATGCTTTATAAAGGGGAATAATAACCTCTTTATCTCTGGATGTCAGTGTGTTCCTCAACAACCAAGTAATCCTATGTGCAATCTTGGACACCTTAGCAATGTGTCCTCTGAACTTCATCTCCTTATCTACCAATACCCCTAAGTCCCTAGCCTCATCAATCTCTTGGAGTACCTTTCCATCTATGTAGTACACAGCTGGTAATCTTTTAATCCCAAAATGCAAGACTTTACACTTTTCCACATTGAACTGACATCCATTTTCTTTTGCCCATTTTACCAGCTTATTTAAATCCTCGTGCAAACTTTCAACATCAGCTTGATTTTTTATTGCACTACACAACTTTGCATCATCAGCAAACAACTGAATATCTCCCTTTAAGCTGTTTCCTATATCATTTATATACAAATTAAACAACATTGGCCCAAGCACAGAGCCCTGAGGCACACCACTGGCCACCTGCCTCATTCTGGACTCGGCTCCTCCATACACCACCTTATGGTATCTCTCCCTGAGCCATTCTCCTATCCATATCACCAATTTAATATCCATTCCCATCTGCTCCAATTTGCGTAACAGTGTTCTATGGGGTATCCTGTCAAAAGCCTTAGCAAAATCCAGAAGTACCACTGTGTAGCCAGTTCCTTTGTCCAACTCTGATGTTATTCTATTATGGATAGTTAATAGATTGCTAAGGCAGGATCTACCTTTAACAAAACCATGTTGGCCTCTATAGAGTATCATATCCTGATCCACCCATTCTTGAATTTTGTCTTTAACCAACTTTTCCAATACTTTTACCACTACTCCTGAGATGGTGATTGGTCTGTAATTCAATACTGCAGTTTTAGAGCCACCCTTATGCAAAGGAACCACTTTGCCTAACTTCCACTCCCTAGGGACCATACCAGAGTTCAAACTTAAATTAAATATCCAGGTAAGAGGGGTTGACAATTCATTTGCACATTCACGCAACACCCGAGCTGATATTCCATCTAAGCCTACCGCAGTGTTTGCATTTAAGTTTCGCAATATATTTAATACCTCTGATTCTTTAGCTTCAATTCTCACATTAGGTATTGCTATAGGTATAGAGATATCCTCACTTGGGTGATAGACTTTTGAGAAGTGATCACTCAGTAACTCGACTATTACATCTGATTTTGTCACCTCAATACCATCAGCACCCACTAAGGTTATCCTTCCGAAGTCATTCTTCCTCTTACTTGCCACATAGCGGAAGAACTCTTTGGGATTACCCTTGATCTCTTTGGCTAAGGTCTTCTCATAATCTGATTTAGCTTTTCTTACTATGCTGGTAACCTTCCTAGCTTGAGCCTTGTACTGCTCATGGGTGTCCTGATCGCCCTTCTCCTTGTAAATTCTCCATAACATTTTCTTTTTTTGTAGTTCAAGCTTGATACTACTGCTCATCCATCTAATGCCTGCCTTGTTTGACCTCCTGACCATGGGGACACAATCTGATATTGCTTTCCTCAGATACCCACTGATTTTATCCCAAGCACTGCTAACATCTTTCCCTTGCAATATGTTCTGCCATGGGATGGCTGCAAGCTCTCTCCGAAGCTTGTTATAATTGCCTAACCTGTAGTTTCGTACATACCCCTTCTTAATAGAAAAATCCACAGATTTTGCAACCTCCCAAGTCAATACCACATGATCGCTTTCACCAACTGGAGGTAACGAGGTCACCTTACTTATGCATATAACCTCTGAACCAATAACCAGGTCCAACACTCTCACACCACGTGTCCCTTCAGTTACGTGCTGTTTCAAGTAATTATCTCGTAGCAGATGTATGAACTCCATTTCCTTTTTGCTACGTGATATTTCCTCCTTCCAATTGATATCACCATAATTAAAATCCCCCATAATAATCACTAAGCCTTCACTCATTGCACTAAGTTGCTGATGCATGAATTCAATATCTCCCCCCGTACTCCCTGGCCTATAGCAGCATCCAACTGTATATTTGGTTGCGTTGGTCACTATTTCGCACCAGACTGCCTCAAATGAACTCTCCTTCACATGTCTATCATCATGATATACTACTTTCTTTGGCTGCAACACATCAGCTATCATCAACAGTACTCCTCCTCCTGTTCTATCTTCTCTATCCTCCCTGAAAATACTGTACCCATCACATTCAATTCCAGTGACCACATCTTCTGCTGACAGCCAAGTTTCACTAATGCCTACAACTTTTGGTGAGATTTCACTGACTAATGCCAAAAATTCTTCTCTCTTATTTCTAATGCTTCTAGCATTGGTATACAAAAATAGATCTTGTACCGGCTTTAGAACTGATATATAAGTCACTAACTACCATAGTCCTATGCCGATTTTTTCCCCCTCTCTTCTGCAATTTATTCTGCCTATAAGGATCAATAAATACACAATCAGTGCTAAAGTTTCTCTCTCTTACACTCAACCTTTTCAATATTAGTTTCCCTGCCCAATAACTTCAACCTGTTCAGAAAACAATAACTTCTTTAATCTCTTATGTCCTTCCATGTTAAGATGCAGTCCATCTCTAGCATACAACTGCCTTTTTCCTTCAAACACACTCCAAACATCAACAAACTCCAGACCTCTTTTTCTGCACATTCTTGCAATCATATCATTCATTATCATTGCTCGTCTACTTAACTCGTAATTGTCAAAACGAGGCAGCACGCACACTATTCTCCCATTGACACTTTTGCTCTTCACGATATCTAATAATGTTCTTAAATCTTTTCCTACCCGATTTATACTACCTCTCAGGTCATTCGTACCCACCATAACTATCATCTTGTCTGTTTCTATGATGCTATTAATGATTGCTGTTCTGAACGAGTCGGTGTGTCCCAGGGAGGATGATAGCAGGGGTGACCTCTTGTGGGAATGGATACTTGGGAGAAGGGAGACGACATCAGGTAACACTAAGCCGAGTGGAGTCTAGAAGGGATAATGCTGGGTATAGAAACAATGGCATTTATATGCTTTATACTAATGCCAGGATTATCCAGAATAAGGAAGAGGAATAAGTGGCGCAGATAGCATCAGCCTGGCCAAAAGTTATTGGGATCACTGAGATGTGGTTGACAGAAGGGGACATAATAACAGGAATAGAAGTCGCCGGGTACAGCATTTTTCGTCACGATAGGAAGGGAAAGTGTGGTGGTGGGGTACTGCTTATGATAAGTGATGACCTATGTTCTCTAAGAGTGGAGGCTTTGGAAGGAAGTGAGACAAATGATTTTGAGAGCATCTGGTGTGAGGTAGAGGTAGGCAAGACAGGATATTTAGTGGGATGTTGCTACAGACCCAGGAGCACAGAGGATGGGGACCAGGAGATGTTTAGACAGTTAATTTTCGCAAGTGCAAGAAGCATGATTGATATGGGAGATTTTAACTACAGTAGTATAAATTGGAGAGAGGAAGATGCATGCATGTAGCAATAGGGGAATGGAATTTCTAGAATTCTTGAGGGACAAATGTCTTAGGCAACATGTAACAGAGGGAACAAGAGGTTCAAGAGTTTTGGATTTGGTTATATCATCAGAAGAGTTGATAACTGAGATAACATCTCATCCACCAGTTGGAGAGAGTGACCATATGGTCTTGACTTGGAAAATGAATAGACATGCAGGAGTATCAAAGAGACGGGAACTTATGTGGAATTATAAAGCAGGTGATTATAATAGTCTTAGACGTCAACTTCGGGAAGTTTCATGGAGGGAGGAATTGGAAGGCCAGGATATCGTTAGTGTGTGGGAAATTGTGAAAGAATATTTGTTAGCAGCAATGGTAAGTTGTCTACCACGAGTGAAGAAGAGGACACAATTTGGAATAAAGTGGATAACAAACAATATTAAACAGGAATTGCATGTGAAGAAGAGGCTATGGAAGAGATATAAGGATACAGGTGAAAAGAAGATGCATGAAAAATATAAGACACAGGCAAGAACAGTGACTAGTGTGGTAAGGAAAGCGAAACTGGAATATGAGAGGAAATTGGCCCTAAGATCCAAAGAAAATCCTAGGGAATTTTTTAGCTGTGTGGCCAGTAGGAGGAGATATGACTGTGGAAGAATGATATTGTGGGATAAAAATGGGAATAGAGGGACTGATGCAGAGGACATAGTGGAAATTGTTCAATGAACACTTTATTGCAGTATTTCATCCTAGAGGAGTCAGTTTTAATGCTAGAGTAATAGGGCTGGTTTGAGGTTTAGAGGTACAGGAGGAAAGTGTGTTTCAGATACTGAGTACTCTGGATGTCAGTAAAGCTTTGAGACTTGATGGTATTTCACCATGAGTTTTGAGAGAATGTGCTAAGGAACTGACAGTGCCTTTAACCTGGCTTTTCAATGAAAGTCTGGCTGCGAGAAAGGTGCCCCGGGAATGGAAGGAAGGTAAGATAGTGCCATTACATAAGGGCGGTAGCAGACTGGAAGTGTCTAATTATAGGCCATTCTGTGTGTGTCATCAGTAGTTCTTAAGATCTTGGAGAAAATAGTGAGGGACCATATACAGCATTGGGTAGATGAGGGTAAGGTTATCTGTGAGATTCAACATGAATTTGTGAAGGGGTGCTTGTTTTAGCAATATGCTAGCCTTTTATGATAAAGTTAGAAGAACATTAGATGAGGGAAAGGCATATACTGTAATTTTCTTAGACTTAGTGAAGGCATTTGACAGGGTGCCACATGATAAGCCGATATTTAAGTTGCAGCACATGGGTTTGGATGTCAGATTGGTCAACTGGATTCAGGATTGGCTGTCTGATAAGTATCAGAGAGTTGTGTATGGTGGAGCAGTTTCAAGAATGCAGAGGGTTACAAGTGGGGTACCACAGGGCTCAGTACTAGGACCTATTTTGTTTAACCTTTATATCAATGACGTTGCCAGTGGATTGCAAGGGGATATTCAGTTGTTTGCGAATGATGCGAACCTGGAAGGATTATTAGTAATAGTACAGATGTGGTAGCCCTGCAAGAGGATTTGAATAAGCTAGATAGATGGACAAATGAATGGGGGTCTCAGTTTAGTGCAGCAAAATGTAAAGTCTTGAGGTTTGAGAAACATCGATGGGATGCTGCATTCTCTATGGGAGGAGTTATACTGGAGGAAGTAGGGGAGACAAGTGATCTGAGTGTTGATGATTGATAGAAACCTGAAATTTAGGGGATATATTGCAAAGGTGGTGACGGTAACACAGAGGATTGCTGCAATAATGAGAATGACACTGACCTGCAGAGATAAAAGGGTTATCATTTCTTTGTATAAGTCTCTGATCAGACCACACTTAGACTATTCTTCTCAGATTTGGTCCTCAGGATTTGAAGGGGATAAATTAACTGTGGAAAGGATAAAAAAGACGGATGACAAAGATGGTTTCAGGACTGTACAATTTTGGTTATGAGGATCGGCTGAGGGAACGTGGACTGTAGAGTTTGGTGGATAGAAGAAGGAGAGGTGATATGATTGAGACTTTTGAACTGTTGAGAGGTGGTTACTGGGTTGACACTGGGGAGTTCTTTCGCTTGGTTGAACAGCTGGAAGGAGTGATGACAAGAGGCCATCCCTGGAAGTTACGAAAGGAAACTGTGAACAAGAGGGTGAGGAGTTGTTTCTTTGTGTGGAGGATGGGTGAATCATGGAATGCATTGCCTGATGGAGTGGTGAGAGTGAGAATGGTCAATGAGTTTAAGGAGTGGTATGATAGACTTTTTAAGGGGGATCTCCCCTCGATAAATCTTGACAGACTTTATGTTCTTAGGAAGGACCTCCCACGATGAATCTTTTGACTCCATGGAGGCCTGAATAATACTAATAATAATAATGTTGAATGTGCAGCCGTTGAAATAGAGAAGAATGGAATGGACATTAATGAAGAAATGGTGCTCTTAAATGTTATACTTCATGGGACAAAGCATGAAATTGAAAAATTGCAGCAGCGGCAAGAGATTTAGCAGGGCTGAAAAGAGAAAGAAGCAGGTGGTCAAAAGGAATAATAAAGACTGACCAAACAAAAAAGAAAAGAAGTTAAGGAGAAAATTATATACAGAGACTCGATGATCAGTACTTAATGAAAATACAAAAAAATCCTGTTTCCTGGGTGCAAAAATTCGCGATATTAGCCATGGCATCTGGATGCTAAAAAGTAAGTCGATGGAAATGATTGTCTTGGTTGGTACAAATGATTTGAGAGGTGAGAAATATTATATGAAGGAGGATGTGAAGGAATTGTTAGAAGAAGCAAAACTGTAGAGCGAGAAGGTGAAGATTGTCAGTCTCATACAACACTATGATAGAGATGAACTGAGGAGGATGACATTGGTAGCCACTGAATCTGTACATAGATTCTGCACAAAAAATGATGTTTGATCTGTGGTCTGTGTTTGATGGAAAGAAGGATTTCTGCAGTTCTGATGAACTCCATCTGAATAAACTCTCTACGGACACCTTACACCTTTAGTGTAAGGTGTCCGTAGAGAGTTTATTCACCAAGCAGTCTGAAGCACAAAGTGGTGATTACCTAGGTGGTTGCCAGCAGCGCAAGGACCCCAGAGGAAAGGGTATATGTGGAACTACAAGGGGGGGGGGGGGATTATGAAGATCTCAGGAGACAGCTTGCAGGTGTAGCGTGGAATGAGGAGTTAACTGGAAAAGAAATGCAACTTGTGGATTTTTCAAAAATTATCTAGTAGATGCAATGTCTAAATGTATTCCAAGGGTGAGAAGGTTAAATAAGGTAGGTGTGAGATGGATGAATAAACAGCTTAAGCATGCGATACAGAGAAAAAGGGCATTGTGGAGGCAACATAAGAGAAGTGGAAATAACCAATTCCATGAGCACTACAAAGACCAAGCAAGGAGGGTGACTTGGTTGGTGAGAGTAGCTGAAGAGAGGTATGAACAGCAGTTAGCGAATAAAGCCAAAAAGAATCCTAGGGAGTTCTTTCGATATGTAGCCAGCAAAAGAAAGAATGATTATGGAAGGATGACATTGATTGGAGAAAATGGTATAAAGACAGCTGTTGCAGAATGTGTGGTGGAGATACTTACTGAGCAGTTCATAAAGATCTTTCCATCTTCTGAATGTGACTTCATGGAGGGATTGAGAGCAGTTGATGATGGGGAGGAGAGACTGACTATAGGTGAGCAAGAGGTGTCTGGGGAGTTGAGTAAACTAAATGTTAATAAGGCTGTGGGACACTTGATAATATATCACCACGTATTCTGAAAGAATGTGCCAGGGAGTTGACATCTGCCTTGACATATTTTTTTAATATGAGTCTTGCACTCTGTCAAGTTCCTAAGGAGTGGAAGGAGGGCAAGATTGTGCCACTTCATGAAGGAGGTGATCGAACTCAAGCATCAAACTATAGGCCTATCTGTGTGTCAGGTGTTGTGGTTAAGTTGGTGGAGAAGCTTGTGAGAACTAGGATTCAGAGTTGGGTTGATAACAACGGTATGATCTTTGATGGACAGCATGGATTTGCTAAAGGGAGGTCATGTTTTAGTAATCTACTTACTTATTACAATAAAATGACTGCTTCCTTGGACAGAGGAAAAGGATACATAGTAATATACTTGGATTTCGCAAAGGCTTTTGATAGAGTACCTCATGATAGGTTGACAGTCAAACTAGAGCAGATGGGGTTGGATAATAGATTGGTGCATTGGATTGGAGACTGGCTATCTGATAATGGTGACCAAGTTGTGTATGGGGGGGGGGGGGAGAGCGATATCCAGGAAAAGGAAAGTCACTAGTGGAGTGCCTCAGGGGTCTGTTTTAGGTCCATTGCTGTTTAACTTGTATATTAATGATATAGGTGAAGATTTGGATGGAGATATTCAGTTATTTGCAGATGATGCAAAGTTGGGACAAATCATGAAGTATAGTGAAGATGTTGTGGCCTTACAGGAAGACTTGAATAGATTGAGTGATTGGGCACGGAAATGGGGATGTTAGTTCATTGTTGCAAAATGTAAGGTTTTAAAATTTGGAAACAAAGATGGGATGCAGAATTTATGCTTGGTGAGAATATATTGTCGGAGGTAGAGGAAATAAGAGATCTGGGATGATAGTGGATAAGGATCTAAAATTTAGTGGAGACAGCCAAAATTGTGAAGACAACACAAAGGCTTCTGGGTATGATGCGGAGGACACTGACTTGTAGAGGTAGGGAGATTCTTTTTCCATTGTATAAGGCTTTGATTAGGCCACACATGGACTGTTGTGCCCAGATTTGGTCACTGGGTTTTCAGAAGGATGAAGAGATGTTGGAAAGGGTCCAAGGGTGACTTACTAAGGTAGTTTCTGACCTCTGGAATGTTGAGTATGAGGAAAGATTGAGATGTAATTTGCAGCATCTGGTGGACAGGAGGAAGAGGGGGAGATATGATAGAGGCCTACAAGTTGGTAAGGGGTTGTTATAGGATCAATGCTGGAGAAGTTTTACAGAGAATAGTGGGAAATCATGGGAGAACCAGAGGTCATCCCTGGAAACTGTATAAAGAGGGTGTGAGTAGGGGAGTGAGAGGCAGGTTTTTTTCGTGCAGAGTTGTAAATGATTGGAATGCCTTGACTGAGAATGTGGTGTCTGCAAAGAGTTTGAATGTGTTTAAAACACAGTATCATGAGCTGTGTGTGTGATAAAAGGACCTCCCAGATGAGTCTTTGACTCCATGAGGTCTTTGGGTGGTAATAATAATAGTAATATCAAGAATGTATGATGCTGTCCGGACTTCTTACTTCATTAAGAAATTTAACTGCTTTTATTTATAAATTTTTTGCAAAATTAATTCGGCACATGGGACAATGTCAGTAGAATATAAAATCAGCAGTTAAAGGCTTAAATTGTGTACCTAGGGTAATGACGGTTAATCAGGTAGGAGTTAGATGGATGAGTAATATTATTAAGCATGAACCACAGAAGAAGAAGAAATGGCTGTGGAGGATATATGAATAGAAAGGTGACCAGCAAATTAATGAACAGTACAAGGCTCAGGCAAGAAATGTGACCAACATGGCAAGGAAGACAAAAATCAGATTATGAGAAGAATCTGGCCAAGCAGACCTATGGAAATCTCAAAGTTCTTTCATTATGGGGCAAGTAAGAAGAAGAACGAGTATGGAAGATTAATCTTAACAAGTGATGATGGTCATGATGAGACAGAAGTGGAAATAAATGGTTGAATTGTGTGTGACCAGTTTGTAAGGACATATCATCCTAGCGAAGTTACTGTTTTAACCTATTTGGCAGACACTTATGTGGAAACTGAGGTGGATGAATAGGAGGTTCTTAGTATATTGCAGAATCTCAATGTAAATACAGGTGTTCGATTAGTTGTGATATCTACTAGGGTGTGTGGGAATGTTCCATGGAACTGGCAGTGCCTTTTACTATGCTCTTTACTTCTCATCTCTGGTAGAGTTTGAAGGGAGTTGAAGGAAGACTGCTATTAGTCTAAAAGACTGCAATTAGAAATTATTATTATTATTATTATTATTCAGGCCTCCGCGGAGTCAAAAGACTCATCATGGGAGGTCCTTCCTAAGAACATAAAGTCTGTCAAGATTCATCGAGGGGAGGTCCCCCTTAAGAAACATTATTATTAACCAATAATAATTAACATTATTATTGACCAATCAGTATCTCAGGTGTAGTGTACTAGAAAAAAAAAGTACTAAAAAATTGGTCAAAAACAGAATTTAAGAATGGGGAAATGTGAAGGGTCTTTGTGAAGAGTCTGTTCAGCCTTTAATTTACTAACTTTTTATGATAGAGTAAGCTGAGTTGAATTTGAATAAAGGAAATGACTACATGATGATTTTGAAAAAACCTTTGATAGAATACCACATGGAACTCTCTTACTCAAATTAGAACAAATTGGGATGGATATGATACTGGTTAAGTGGATAACAGGTTGGCTGCTGGACAGATATCAGAAAGTGGCATATGGAGTGGCAGAATCGAGTTGAAATTAGATCACTAGTGGTGTGCCACAAGGTTCGTTGCTGGGACAATTGCTGTTTAATTTGTACATAAATGATATAGGAAATAACCTGAAAGGAAATATTCATTTGTTTGCTGATGATGCAAAATTAGGTAGAGTAATGATTTACTCTACCTAATGATGATTTATATAGATTTTTCAGTCTGGGCAAAAGATAATGGATGTCAATTTAATGTTGAAATGTAAAATTATTGAGAAATGTAAAATTATGCATTTTGGGATAAATAGATTACATCCCTGTATCACATTGATGGCACTGTACTCCAGGAAATCGATGAAGCTAAAGATTTAGGGGATTGTGGTAGACAGCGAGTTAAAGTTTAGACAACATATTGCTAAGGTAGCCCATTAGATTATTTGACTATTGAAGAACACATTAACAAGTTGAGATAAGTAAGTTGTTATTTCTCTTTATAAGGCCTTGATACACCCACATATGGATTATTGTGCTTATGTCTGGTCCCCTGGATTTCTTAGGGATGAGAAAGTGGTGGAGATAATTCAGAGGTGAGTGGCCTGTGGAATATTCCCTTTGAGGATAGATAAAGGGTGTGTGGATTGCAGAATTTGGTTGACAGGAGAAAGAGAGGGGATATGATATACATATTTAAGTTGCTTAAAGGGATTTTATTATTATTATTATCATTCAGGCCTTCATGGAGTCAAAAGACTCATCGTGGGAGGTCCTTCCTAAGAAACACAAAGTCTATCAAGACTCATCAAGGGGAGGTCACCCCCTAAGAAACACAAAGTCTATCATACCACTCCTTAAACTCATTGACCGTTCTCGCTCTCACCACTCCATGGCAATGCATTCCATCGGTCAACCACCCTCCATGCAAAGAAACCACTCCTCACCCTCTTGCTCATGGTTTCCTTTCGTAACTTCCAGGGATGGCAGCTTGTCATCACTCCTTCCCCCTGTTCAACCAAGTGAAAGAACTCCTCAGTGTCAACCCTGTAACACCTCTCAACAGTTTAAAAGTCTCAATCATATCACCTCTCTTTCTTCTTCTATCCATCAAACTCTGCAGTCCACATTTCCTCAGCTGATCATCATAATTAACATTGTACAGTCCTGAAACCATCTTTGTTATCTGCCTTTGTACCCTTTCCACAGTTAATTTATTCCTTTCAAATCCTGGGGACCAAACCTGAGAACAATAGTCCAACTGTGGTCTGATCAGAGTCTTATACAATGGAATGATAACCCTTTTATCTTTGCAGGTCAGTGTCCTTCTCATTATTGCAGCAATCCTCTTTTTTATAGGTTAGATGCAGTGGAAATATTTCAGCACTTGGCTAGAGGGACCAGAACAAGGGGTCATCCCTAACAGTTGAATATAGGTGTGTTTAGTAGGGATGAGAGGACTACATTTTCTGCTTTTACAGTTGTGAATGAGTGGAAACCAGATCAGTATGGGTTGCCAGAGTTAGATATGAGTGCTTTGTCTGTTAATGGATTCAAGGAGAGGTATGATAGATTGTGTGGATAGATTGAGTGTCCCACAATAAGTCTTTGGACTCTAGGGAAGTGCCAGTATAATAATAAAATATTTCATCGATCTCAAGAATAAAACTTAATTTTATTTTTACCAAATGGCATCACTGCCACTAATTGAGCTACATAGATTGCAATAATTAATAATAATATTTTTATGTGTTGATGTATTGATGTTTTTTTTTAGGTGGCTGAAGAGTTTTTTAACATACCTGGTGATAACACTATTTATTTCCTTTCACTTTTAGAGGTAAGTCTTTTATACAGATATTTTTTTCTTTTATTATTAATGAAAATATATAAGGAATATCATTGACATAAGAAATTACATTACAATTGTGATCGTAATGCTACTTCTGTACTGCTACTCTGTTTCCACTGCCATGTTTCCACTCCCATAATTTTTCTCAGAATTCTCTAAATGTGGTCTTCAGTACCTGATCAAGTATTTTATTTCTAACCCAGCTCATATCCAGAAGTTAAAATTTCTTTGAACACTGTCTTGTATAAAACTAGTTTAGTGTTTTGACTATCTTTCTTTTATTCCATGTAAATTTGGAACAAAACATCTAGGTGACATATAGAGGAAGCAGTATTAAATTGTATATATAAGGTAAGGAGAAATAATCAGGTAGTAGTTAGATGGATGAGTAATTTAATTAGGTGTGAACGTCACAAGAAGAAACTGCTGTGAAGGTTAGGGTATATAAGCTGAAAGGCAGCCAACAAACTCGTGAACAGTACAAGGCTCAGGCAAGGAATGTGTCCAGTATGGCGAGGAAGTCAAAATCAGATTAGGAGCTGAATCTAGCCAAGTCAGCAAAAGAAAATCCCGGAGTTCATTACATGGCAAATAAGAGGAAGAATGACTATGGAAGATTAACCTTAATGAGTGATGAAGTTGACAGAGTGACAGAAGCAGATAAAATAATTGACATACCGAGTAACTACTTTGCGAGTATATATCATCCAAATGACAGACACTAATGTAGAAAGAGCTGAATGAATTGGAGGTTCTTAGGATATTGCAGAATTTCAGTGTAAATGCAGTTGTGAGATTAGATTATCAGCAATGATTTTGTGAGTATGTGCAAACAAACTGGCAATGCCTCTGACTAGGCTCTTTAGTCTCTACTCTGGTAGAGTTCCAAGGGAGTAGAAAGGAAACAAAATAATATCCTTGCATTAAGGAGGCTCTAAGACTGCAGTAACAAATTATAAACCAATCAGTATCTCAGGTGTAGTACTAAAGTACTGAAAAATTGGTTGAAAAGAGAAGTCAGTAATGGGTGGATAAACATATGATACCATATGAGGGGCAACATAGCTTTGTGAAGGGTAAGTCATGCGTTAGTAATATATAACTTTTATTATTATTATTAGTAGTAGTAGTAGTAGTAATGATGTAAATTTTTCATGTAGTACTATCATATCCTCTATACCCCTTGAGGGTACATGGCAAGAATTTGATGAATATTATTATTATTATTATTAATAATATCTGACCCCCATGGAGTCAGAGACTCATCGTGGTAGGTACACACTATTGCACACAATGCTCATCCAACCGTGCCTTAAACTGATTCAGTATGTCTACACATTAAACATACTCAGGCAATGCATTCCACTCACCAACCACTCCATTCCAAGAACCTTCTCCTCATTCTTCTACTCACACCCTCCTTATACATTTCCAGCTATGACCTCTTGTTTTACTCTCTTTTCCCATTCTGTGAAAAAATTTCTTCCATGTCAACCTGATAACAACCCCTGACTAGCTTATATGTCCCATTCATATCCCCTGCTCCCTCTTCTTCGAATTCATGATGCTGTGCAATTTAGATTCTCTCAACCTGTCCTCATACTCCTCAATCCTGACAACTTTTGTGAATCTTCTCTGAACCCTTTACAACATATTCTCATCCCCATGAAAACCCAGTGAATAATGTTATCCGTCCAAGTTCAGCATGGATTTGTTAATGGGAGCTCTTATTGTAGTAATTTATACTGCCTTATATACAGTGGCGGCTGGTGACAATAGAAACAGGTGGGGCCAGGGGCCAAAAACAACCTAATTTTTTTTATATTTATACAGTGGTTCTATTATTGATTTATAGTTATTATTTTTATTACAATAATGTTTAGTCAGACTCCACTGATGCATTGAGCTATTAATTTTTTTAAAATTGGAAAAATGAGAAACGTTTTTCCAATGAACTATTGATTTTGTTCATAGTTAAAATATATTGTTTATGGACGTAATGAAAATTTAAACTTTAAAATAAATTATAACAAAAAACGACAACAATAATTAAGCACACTAAAAACAATACAACAGAACAACAACGAGAATAAATAATAAGACTGAAATAATCGCGCGCTATTTATGTACAAATGCAGTGATTGGGCCAGACTAAACGGGCCCCAATATAATCATTGCGCCTGGTAAACAAACATGATCGCTAACTGCACGTACCTCATACATGCCCTGTGATCTACACGTACAAAATAGGGTCCAAGAGACCGTACTAAGTCGCATTATACAATATTGCCACAAAACTCTACAGTAATTTTTTTATTAAACAATAAAACAGATCAACAACAAGAATAAATAATAAGACAATGAAAGAATTGTACGCTATTTATGTTCAAACGCAGTGATTGGGCCAGACTAAACAGGCCCCAAAATAAGTGTTGTGTCCGGTAAACAAACACGATTGCTAGTGCACGTGGTTCGTGGTTCACAAACAAAGAATCGCATGTTATGTACGTACGTGCAACACAGTGACTGGGCCAGACTAAAACTGGTCCCAGGATAAGCATTGCACCCAGTAAACAAATACAATCACTAGTGTGCATGTTCATACATGCCCTGTGTTCTACACGTGTAAAATAGGGCCAACCGTGGCTGGTCCCAGAGACCATACTAAGTCTCATTATACGATATTGCCACAAAATACTACAGTATTTTTTTTTTATTAATCAATAAAATGTGTTGGAAATAGATCAAAAAATAATAATTACAAGAAACATATTTTTTAAAACTAAAATTATTGGGCTACTTATACAAATATAAGTGGGGCCTGGCCCCTATAGATGAGCCATCCCTGCTTATATAATAAAGTAGCAAGGGTAGTTCATGAAGGAAAGGCATATACTGCTGTTTTTCTTGATTTTACAGAAGCATTTGACAGGGTGCCACATGATAAGCTGATATTTAAGTTCCAGCATGTTTCTTTGAATATCAGGCTATTGAATTGTTGAATTGAATTGGAGATTGGTTGCATGATAGGTATCAGAGAGTTATGTATGAAGGAGTGGCATGAAAGAAGTAGAAAGTTACAAGGCTCACTACTGGGACCTGTATTTTTTTTACCTTTATATGAAGAACATTGTCAATGGATTGGAGGGGGGGGGATATTTAGTTGTTTGCATATGATGTAAAGCTGGGAAGGTTATTAGTAATATTATTATTATATGACACCTCCAGGGAGTCCAAAGACTCACTGAGGGGAGGGCACCTGCTCTACAACTCTGTCTCCGCCGACCACCACCACCACCACTACTATTTCCACAGACAATCACAAACATCCATGCCCATGGCGGGATTCAAAGTTCCAGCCCTTTGGCCAGAGAGCAGATACGCTAACCACTCAGCCAACCAGGTAATAGTAAGGTAAGGCAGCTGAAGAGAGTTTGTCCATGGACCAGAAAGGGTTTCTTGATTTTAGGCTAAGACTAGATGTATTTATGAGAGTCTGGTGCAGGGGCAGGAGTGGGTTGCTCATTACTTTATTAAATTCTTTAATCGAGGCTTTGTCTTCTCCGTGTATTTGTAATAGTGCAATTATATTAGCTCTTCAGGAGGTTTTGACTAAACTGAAACGATGGGCAAATGAAATGTGAATGTCACTTTAATGCAGCTAAATGTAGTTTTGATATTTGGGATCTATCAATGGGAGGCTATCTACTCTGTTGGAGGAACTATACTAGAGGAAGTGGAAGAGTCAAGCGTTCCTTCAGATGTAATTAATAGAAATTTCAAGGGGTTAAGGGACATATCATGAAGATGATGAAAGTAATCCAGAGGATTGCTGCAATACTGAGTATTCTGTCCAGCAGAGATAGATGAGTGGCAATTCCATTGTATAAAGTCCTGATATGTCCTCATCTGGATTACTGTGCTGAGATTTGGTCACCAGAATTGAAGGGGATAAATTAACCTTGGAGAGGTGCGCTGGCAGATAATGAAAATTATATCAGGACTGTACAGTGTTAGATATGAAGATAGACTGAAGGCATGCAGCTGCAGAGTTTAGGAAGTAGAAGAAGGAGAATTCATAGATTGAGACATTTAAAATCTTGAAGTATAGTTACATGGTTGATGTTTAGTGGGAAAGGTTCTTTCATATAAAAGAACAGGAGGAAGGAACAAGCACAAGGGTCCATCCTTGTCCTTGGAATTAAATTGGTGAATAAGAGGGTAAAGAATAGTAAGAGCACTAACAATGAATGAGTTTAAGGAATGGTGTGATGGCCTTTGTGTTGTTTAAGACAGGCCTCCCATTACAAGTCTTATTCCTCCATGAGAATCTTGAATAATTATAATAATATTGAAATTATTCAAATTAAGGGGATATTAAATCCCATATTGTTTTAAACTGAATACGAAACTCAAAGATTGGAATCAGAGTTTCATGCCGAATATAGTAAACTATAAAAGTATCTAAAAGTATCGGCGGCCACTAGCGTGAGCTAATGCAAGTAGTCCTAGTATGTAGTACAATCTCAGGCAACTCGTTACAAAGGTGGGGAAAGTTCTGATCGCTAATCTTGGTATTTTCCATAATGTAAAAACACATTTCCTAGGAAACGTATGCTGTTATTACATTATGGTGGGAGGTCACTACCCAGACCGGTTTCAGCCTTTTTTGAGGCTTCATCAGTGAGTAGCTAGACCAAATAGACACCAAAGGGTATAGCAAAAAGAACTTATATACTCTGCTATACGAGTTGTCAAACAGGTGCAACCATAAGTTACTTAAATATAAAGAGCCAATAGGCTTCATTTCGGCGATATAAACATTATTCAAATTAAGGGGATATTAAATCCCACATTGTTTTAAAACCGAATAAGAAACTCAAAGATTCGAATCAGAGAGTTTCATGCCGAATATAGTAAACTATAAAAGTATCGGCGGCCACTAGCATGAGTTAATGCAAGTAGTACATAGTACAATCTCAGGCAACTCGTTGCAAAGGTGGGGAAAGTTCTGATCGCTAATCTTGGTATTTTCCATAATGTAAAAACACATTTCCTAGGAAATGTATGCTATTATTACATTATGGTGGGATTTCAGCCTTTTTTGAGGCTTCATCATGAAAAATCTCAATGAAAAATCATCATGAAAAGGCTTCATTATGGGAAATACCAAGATTAGTGATCAGAACTTTCCCCACCTTTGCAACGAGTTGCCTGAGATTGTACTACACTAGGACCACTTGCATTAGCTCATGCTAGTGGCCGCCGATACTTTTATAGTTTACTATATTCGACACGAAACTCTCTGATTCCAATCTTTGAGTTTCTTATTCGGTTTTAAAACAATGTGGGATTTAATATCTCCTTAATTCGAATAATGTTTATATCGCCGAAATGAAGCCTATCGGCTCTTTATATTTAACTTAATGGTTGCATCTGTTTGACAACTCGTATAGCAGAGTATATAAGTTCTTTTCGCTTTACCCTTTGGTATCTATTTGGTAGCTACTAACTGATGAAGCCTCAAAAAAGGCTGAAACTGGTCTGGGTAGTGACCTCCCACCATAACGTAATAACAGCATACATTTCCTAGGAAATGTGTTTTTACATTATGGAAAATACCAAGATTAGCGATCAGAACTTTCCCCACCTTTGCAATGAGTTGCCTGAGATTGTACTACGTACTAGGACTACTTGCATTAGCTCACACTAGTGGCCACCGATACTTTTATAGTTTACTATATTTGGTATGAAACTCTCTGATTCCAATCTTTGAGTTTCTTATTCGGTTTTAAAACAATGTGGGATTTAACATCCCCTAAATTTGAATAATGTTTATATCGCCGAAATGAATCCTATTGGCTCTTTATATTTAAATAATATTGAAAGTTTATTTTTCACTTGGTTAGACTAAAATAAATTTAGTTTAATTATAATAATAAATTCTGAATCCACCCTGCCTTAGAATATCAGTCGTATATTTGGAGTGGAGAGGTGATTGCATCCATTAGAGTTGTTCATTTAATAGTCGACTATCTCTCTCTCTCTCTCTCTCTCTCTCTCTCTCTCTCATCACTCACTCCCTCACTGGTTATCTCTAATCCCTTTCTCATTTTTGCTTTGTTTTTCTATACATATTTCCATGGATATTACTAGCTACAGACGTCTGTTGATTAATATCTATATAAGGTTCAGTTCCAAATTCATATAACTCCATTCTCATTTTGTCTGTTCTTTGGAAACAGTTTTTCCTACTATTTTCCCAGGGGATACAATCACTAGGTCTTCAAGAAACAGATTAATAGATTCCTTTGTTCTTCCTGACCATTTACCCCCCCCCCCCCCCACCACCACCACCAGCAATATCCTTATGTCTTGAGACCTTCATGTGAAGGGCTGATATAAATAATAAATAATAATAATAATAAAATGAAATAAAATAAATAATGTTATGGATATCTTTATTTATATTGTACAATTTTTTTTTTTTGTGGGGGAGGGAGAATAAAATGAAAAGAAAAAAATCTCAAACCACAAACAAAAGTTCTTCAATATTCTTTATTTCAACAGGCAGCAAAATGGAAGAATGTATGCAAAATATTGAAGAAAAGGAAGAAGACTTCAAGAAGGGAAACAAATTATCAGAAACAGTTTGTTTCAGTAAGAAATACTTCTAAGTTATTTTATTTATCATTCGTAGAATTTCTTTTCATGTCAGACAGTTGGTACTCAAAACACAGATTAAAGACTTTTAAATTTTATTGTAATTAGAAGTAGTAAGAATAATAATCAGCTGTCATAAAATTATCTGTCCAAAATAATGGGATGATTTAGTATGATCCACAACTAATGCTTTTTATTCCCTTTATGGGAGATAAATATCATAGATGTAGCAAAATGGTCAGGAAAAAAATCTTATAAACAGAGAAAGAATACCATTAAAAGGAATCAGAGGTAATAATTAAAGGATAATTATGATATTTATCCTTTAATGTTTTGTCCTTTCATGTGATAATTATTATTATTATTAGGGCGCTGTGTAAGCATACGAATAGGCGCAGGTAATATCGCTACCCCCATTTTTTATAGTTTTAAAGTGGTTCCAACTCCTGTTTTTAATTTGAAAGTGTTCCCAAGTAACTCTACCAGTCACGCCAAAGACAGTGATATAAAATTCACTGAAATCGGCTAAGAAGAAACCAAATTTTATATCACTGTCTTCGGCACGATATAAAATTTGAAAAGTGAACAGAGAGGACCACGGTCAACAACGAACGAAGAACAAACGACGTCGTCATCTTTACAATCATGCCACAATTGCTCAAGGGAAGAAAGGTGAGTCATGAAGTGTATCAAATGCCTGGAGGATTTATTGTCTGATGGAAATCAAATAACCTGTACGAAACGCAGTAAGATTCTACACTTAAAATGTGCCAGCTTTTCAGAATCAACCTAGCAACGTAAAAGCAATGCAACACGTGAGGAATAGAAGTGTGTAATCTGCAGGAGGAACAAAGAAACACACCTAAGGCAGCCACTTAAGATGCAGCCTATTATACCGGAGACAAAATCAGATGACAAATTGAACAGACAAAAAAATGCAGGCGAGTCCTATAATTTCAACTCTTTAAATAAACTAATAGAAAATGATCTAGAGACTATAAAAGCCCAGATTACTAGATTCTTGTGCAAGAACTCTTTGACAAACAGAAAGAACAAATAACAAAAAAACTAGCGAATATGAAGATTTTTCAAACATAATAATTTAGCAGTGATAGAAGTGTTGCAAACGGTAAAAGACATCAAAATCAGCATTAATGCGCTAAATGACAGGCAACACAATTTGATGAAAGAAACATCCGAACTCCGTCAAGAACTTCATTCTCTAAAACTACAATACGAACGTTTAAATCAGCAACAACATAAAGAAGATCTTATCATAAATGATCTTCCTGAAACTGCACCTACAGAACACCTCAGAGACATAGTTTTAAAATTAGGCCATGCAATTGACATTCACCTACAGCTTAACGACATTCAGACTGTAAATTGGATTCCTAGGAAGAGCAAAAAAACAAGGCTTGTCACGACCTGCACTAGTCATAGTTCGTCTTACAAGCAAGTCCACAAGAGACAATCTCATAAAAGTCAGCAGACAGAAAAAAACAGTTACCAAGGCCTTGAATGCATTGCAAGACAACACACCAATCTTCCTATCCAAATCTGTTGTACCAAGCAAAAAAAGCAAAAACAGAAAAAAATTACCAATTTTTGTGGATCAGAGATGCCAAGATATTCTTGAGGAAGTCACAAACTTCAAAACTGATACAAATTAAAAGCTCAGAAGACATAGAAAGGCTGCGACAGTGAAAAAAAAAAGTCTCCTAATTAGTTCAAAAAGAAGACTACAATAAAAATGAATGTGAACGCAATGTCAACGCAAAAAAATGCAATAACACCAGAACACACTGGCAATTTTACTTTGATCAGACCTTTCAGATCATTCAAATGACTTCCCAAACATCAGCCTACTTCCAACACCAATTAAATCAATAAAAAAAAAATTACATATATCTAACTGGTGTCATCCTCAGATAAGCTCATTAAAAAGCTTTCAGGATGCAAGCTGAGACAATACATCTCAGCTGAGATCAATAGAAAGGAAAAAAAGAAAATAATTATTTATTACATTGAAGTGCTGTAGTTATTACATCAGTTAAAAACATTAAAAAGCAAAAATTATAAAATATATATAACTTACTGTTATGCTATCAATGCTTAAAAAATGCAACCTTATCCATTATTTAAATTAAGGGGATATTAAATCCCACATTGTTTTAAAACTGAATAAGAAACTCAAAGATTGGAATCAGAGAGTTTCTTGCTGAATATAGTAAACTATAAAGTATCGGCGACCACTAGCGTGAGCTAATGCAGGTGACCCTAGTACGTAGTACAATACTGGACAACTCGTAGCAAATCGCCGAAATTAAGCTTATTAGCTCTTTATATTTAAGTAACCTTATCCAATTGCAAACTATACATTACCATCCATAGTAACTATTATTAAAGCGTTTTAGAATACAAAAAATGGAAACATTTGTATGAAATTCAGCGTAAAAAAAATGCTCTGTAAGACGATAAATAAAATGTTATTACAAAAAAAAATTATATTATATATTATATGTAATATTATATATTATTATTATTATTATTATTACGGGTATCTCCATGGAGTCAGTAGACTCATCATGGGAGATCCAAACTATCAAAACAATATCTATCATATCTCTTCTTGAATTCATTTACAGACGAAGAACTCACAACTGAGTCAGGCAATGCATTCCACTCATTCACCACCCTCCAGGCAAAAAACCTCGTTCTCACACCCTTGTTAACCACACTTTTCCTTAATTTTCAGTGATGACCTCGTTTTCTTCCATCACTATCACACAGCTGAAACATTTCCCCTGCATCAATCTTATAAAACCCTTTTAGTAATTTAAATGTTTCTATCATATCCCCCTTCTCCACCTATCAATCAACCTCTGCAAGCCACAAGCTCTCAATCTATCAATGTAGGGAGCATTTTTTACATTACTCACCAACTTAGTCACTCTCTTCCACAACCTCCTCATCTCCAAAGGAATCCAGGTGACCAGACCTGAGCACAGTAATCCAAATGTGGAAGTATTAACTCTTTATAAAGGGGAATAATGACCTCTTTATCTCTGGACGTTAGTGTGTTCCTCAATAACACATAATTCTTGGATTACTTTACAGATCTTTGAACAGATAATACTGGCATAAAAAATAATTACACGAGAAACTTACAAAATACCTTAAATGATAAGATAACAATGAAAGAATTAAAGGACAACCTAAATAAAATAAAAAATGGCAAATCAACAGGAGAAGATGTGATAAACTTTGAACTGTATAAATTTGCTGGAAAAAAATTTCCTCAAAGATTACTAAAATTTTTAAATAAAAAATATACATATACAAATGGACAAATACCAATAGAATGGAATACAAAGCATAGTAATACCTATATTTAAAAGAAGATACAACAAAACCTGCTAACTACAGAGGTATTAGTTTATTGAATACATGCTACAAAATATATAGCAGAATTCTTAATGAAAAACTGAAAATATACAGTGAAAAAATATTATTATAATGTCATAATGGATTTAGAAAAGGACCCTCTATAATGGATGCAGCTTTCTGTTTGAAACTACTTCTAGAAAAAAGAAGAGAATTTAATATGGAAACTCATCTTTTGTTTATAGCATTTGACAAAGTAAAAAGATATATACTGTTTGATATATTACAAAGAATAAATATACCTAATATTTTACTACATGTAATATTGAATATATATAAAAATAATGAAATAAAAAATAAATAAATGGAAAGTTGTCTGAAATACAATCTATAAACCAAGGAGTAAGACAGAGATGCCCTCTGTCTCCAACACTTTTCAATATTTACATTAATGAAATATTAGTACAGTGGAACACCTTAAACAATCAAGGTATAGAAATTTCCCAGAATAACAAAATAAATATGCTATTATTTGTAGATGATCAGGTAATAATATCAGATAAGGAAGACAATTTACAAAGAGCAATATTATTATTATTATTATTCAAGCCCCCATGGAGTCAAAAGACTCATCGTGGGAGGTCCTTCCTAAGAACATAAAGTCTTCAAGATTCATCGAGGGGAGGGGAGGCCCCCCCCCTAAGAAACACAAAGTCTATCATACCACTCCTTAAACTCATTGACTGTTCTCGCTCTCACCACTACATCAGGCAATGCATTCCACTGTTCAAACACCTTCCACGCAAAGAAACCACTCCTCACCCTCTTGCTCACAGTTTCCATTCATAACTTCCAGGGATGGCCTCTTGTCATCACTCCTTCCCACTGTTCAACTGAACGAAAGAACTCCCCAGTGTCAACCCTGTAACCACCTCTCAACAGTTTAAAAGTCTCAATCATATCACCTCTCCTTCTTCTATTCGCCAAACTCTGCAGTCCACATTCCCTCAGCCAATCCTTATAACTATCCTTGTACAGTCCTGAAACCATCTTTGTCATCCATCTTTGTATCCTTTCCACAGTTAATTTACTCCCTTCAAATCCTGGGGACCAAATCTGAGAACAATAGTCTAAGTGTGGTCTGATCAGAGACTTATACAACGGAATGATAACCCTTTTATCTCTGCAGGTCAGTGTCCTTCTCATTATTGCAGCAATCCTCTGTGTTACCTTCACCAATATGTCCCCTAAATTTCAGGTTTCTATCAATCATCAACCCCAGATTGTTTGTCTCCCCTACTTCCTCCAGTATAACTCCTCCCATAGAGAATGCAGCATCCCATTGATGTGTCCCAAACCTCAAGACCTTACATTTTTCTGCATTAAACTGAGACCCCCATTCATTTGCCCATCTATCTAGCTTATTGAAATCCTCTTGCAGGGCTACCACATCTGCACTATTACTAATAATCCTTCCCAGCTTCACATCATCTGCAAACAACTGAATATCCCCTTGCAATCCACTGGCAATGTCATTGATATAAAGGTTAAACAATATAGGTCCTAGTACTGAGCCCTGTGGGACCCCACTTGTAACCCTCTACCTCCTTGAAACTGCTCTGCCATACACAACTCTCTGATACCTATCAGACATCCAATCCTGAATCAAGTTGACCAATCTGACATCCAGACCCATGTGCTGCAACTTAAATATCAGCTTATCATGTGGCACCCTTTCAAATGCCTTCGCTAAGTCTAAGAAAATTGCAGTATATGCCTTTCGCTCATCTAATGTTCTTGTAACTTTATTATAAAAGGCTAGCATATTGCTAAAAATATATAATTTAAACATTATAGTAAAACAGTTTGGAATGAAAATTTCCATAGATAAAACAAAAACAATGTCATTTTGTGGACAAACTCCAGTTAGAAGCAAAATAGTTATTAATAATAAAATAATAGAACAGATAAATACTTTCAATTATCTTAGATGTGAAATATTATATGAAGGAGAAAAAGATATAAAATTAAAAACTTCAAAATTTTTACAGATTATAGGGCCTGATAAATAGAACACTCACCCTAAACATAGTACAAAAAGAAATACTCTTGAAAATATACAATACTTTAGCAGTACCCACATTATTAAATGGCAGTGAAATTTGGGCAATAAACAAACAAGATAAACAAATAATAAAAACAAGTGAAATGTGATTTATGAGAAGAACTGCAAAATACACATTATTAGATCAAAAAAGAAAGAAGACATTTTAAAAGAACTATAAACAAAATGTATAGAAGGAAAACTAAACAATTATAAACAAAAATGGATCGAACATGTAAACCGAATTGTCAACACCTGACATCCTAAACAAATACTAAAATATAAGCCAGTTGGAAAAAGAAGGCAGAGTTGACCTCAAAAAAGGATATTGGATGGATAATGAGACTGGAACAGACCAATATGGTCTATATCCATAATCAGTGTTATGATGATGATGATGACTATAACCACACTCCTTTGTTCAAGTCAAAAGTATGTTCAAATCTTCCTGAAGCGATTAACATCTGCAGTGCTACTTATAATTCTCCCTAACTTTGCATCATCAGCAAACAACTGAAAATCCAGTCAGTCCATATGATATATCATTTACAAGCAAGTTGTGTTTATTTACAAATGCCAGAAGTATCAGAAATAATGGGGATGAAATGGTTTCAGTGATTGAGTTTATTTGTCCCCAAATCATTGAAATAAGTGAAACATGGTTGAATGAAGACGATATAGTAACAGGTATAGAAATGGAAAGGTACAGTATTTTTCATGAGGATTGAAAGTGCAGGAAGGGAGTGGGAGTGCTGCTGATGATAGCAGGGGAATTAAGTCCACATAAGGTAGACATCAAAGGGGGAAATAGTGGCAATGGTTATGAGGCAGTTTGGTGTAATGTGGAGGTTGAGACGAAGACATGTTTAGTTGGATGTTGCTATAGGCCTGGGAATGTGGAAGTTGGCGAAGAAATGTATAAACAACTTGGATTAGTGACAAATGGAGGGTAATTATTATGGGTGATTTTAATTATGGTAGTATAGATTGGAATGAAGAGATGGCATTTGGGAATAAGGAAAGTGAATTTCTCGAGTTTTTGAGAGATAACTATCTTAGGTAGCATGTAAAGAAAGGCACGTGAAGATCAAGAGTTCTAGATCTCATCATTTCATCAGAGGATGTAATGGTTGGGGTGGGGGGGGGGGGTTCACATTTCCCTCCAGTTGGTGAAAGTGATCATGAAGTAATCACCTGTGTTGTGGCTAGTCATATGCAGGCTTTTGTGAGGAAAGGATATATGTGGAATTATAAGGCTGGTAATTATGACAAGCTTAAGAGACAACGTGAAGCTATAACATGGTACGAGGAGTTGAGCGGTAAGGAAACAAATGCTGCATGGGAACTTACAAAGAAATACATAACAGCATCAATGTACGAATGTATCCCAAAGGCCAAAAGGCTGAATAAGGTTGGTGTACAATGGATCAATGTGGAGCTTAAGCATGAAATCTGGAAAAAGAAAGTCCTTTGGAGTAAGTACAAGATGAATAATGGTGATCAGTCACATGAAGAATATAAAGAACAAGCCAGGAGAGTGACTCAGTTAGTAAGGAAAACAAAAGTTGAGTATGAGCAGAAATTGGTAAATCAGGCTAAGAAAAACCCTAGAGAGTTTTCTAGATATGTAGCAAGTAGAAGGAAGAATGATCATGGAAAGATGAAGTTAAGGGATTAAACTGGTAGAATGGTAACTGCTGCAGAAGACATTGTTGAGTTGATCGGTGATCAATTTATAAGTGTGTTTCATCTTCATCAGGGTGGAATCATAAGGAACTTAAGTGTAGAGGACATAGGAGAGGATAGCTTAATTGTGAGTAAGCAGGTGGTATTTGAGGAAATAAATAACCTTGATGTTAATATGGTGATAGGATTTGATGAAATATCACCATGTATCTTAAGGGAATGATCCAGGGAACTGGCAGTAGCATTGGCATGCCTGTTTCACAGGAGTTTTGCAACAGCATAGGTTCCAAAGAGAGTGGAAGGAGGGTAAAATTGTTCCACTGCATAAAGGCAGTGATAAGGCTGTAGCTTCAAATTATAGGCCGATCTGTATATCTGGAGTTGTGGAAGGTCCTGGAATGATTGGTGAAAAGTAGGATACAGAAATGGGTTGATAACAGCGGTATTTTCTGTGGTTATCAGCATGGGTTTGTTAAGAGGAAATCATGTTTCACTAACTTACTTATGTACTATAACAAGGTGACAAATACCTTGGACAGAGGAGATGCATATACAGTGGTGTACTTGGATTTTGCAAAGTCTTTTGATAGACTGCCGCATGACAAGCTCTTAATTAAATTGAAGGAGATGGGATTAGATAACAGACTTCTTTGTTGGATCAGTGACTGGCTGTCAGATAGGTATCAGAAAGTTGGATATGGGGGTGCAATATCTCGAAAGAGAAAGGTCACCAGTGGTGTACCACAGGGGTCAGTTTTGGAGCCATTGTTGTTCAATTTGTATGTTAATGATATTGGGTTTGAATTAACTTGCGATATCCAGCTGTTTGCAGATCATGAAAAACAATGTGCAGTCAGGCTGATGTTAATGCCTTACAAGAGGATTTGAATAGATTGCATGAATGGGCAGGTAAGTGGAACTGTCATTTCAATGTTGCCAAGTGTAAGTTTTGAGATTTAGTAAGTAACGATGGGATACCAAGTATACACTTGGTGGGGAAACTTTAACAGAAAGTAGAGGAGATGAGAGATCTATGAGTGATGGTGGACAAGGACCTGAAATTCAGGGGTCACATTGCACAAGTTGTGAAGACATCACATCGAATAATGGCAATGATGCAGAGAACCCCAACATGCAGAAATAAGGAGGTTATGATTCCATTGTATAAGGCCTTGATTAGGCCTCATATGGATTATTGTGCACAGATTTGGTCGCCGGGTTTTCATGGTGATGAGGATATGTTGGAAAGGGTACAAAGAAGATTCACAAAGGTGGTCAGTGGTCTTTGGAATGTGGAGTACGAGAACAGATTGTGGGAATGTAAATTGCTGAGCCTCGTGAATAAGAGGAAAAGGGGGATATGATCGAGACATATTAACTGGTCAGGGGTTGTTGTCAGGTAGACATGGAAGAGATTTTTCATAAAAGTGGAGAAGGAAGTAGAACAAGAGGCCATTGCTGAAGGCTGTATAAGGGAGGGTATAAGCAAAGGAGTGAGAAGTGGGTTCTTTGCATGGAGGGTGGTTGGTGAGTGGAATGCATTGCCTGAGTGTGTTGTGTATGTGGACACATTGAATTAGTTTAAGACGCATTGTATGCAATAGTGAGTACCTCCCACAATGAATCTCTGACTCCATGGAGGTCAGGTGTTGATAATAATAATAATAAGTTAAACCTAGAACAGAACCCCTTGGGCATACCACTGGTATGCCCAAGGTTTACCCTCCCTTTTTTGACACACTGCTCTATCACACACAACTTGTTGGTATCATTCATAGAACCAATCTCCATTCCATCTAACCAATATACTATCTATTCCCATCCTGTGCAATTTGTATACTGACTTATCATGTAATCTTTCAAATGTTTTTTCAAAGTCCAAGAATATCACTGTATATGATTTTCCCTTAGCTGTCACACTCGTTACCATATCATAAAATGCAAGTAAATTGCTAAAACTAGCTCTACCCTTTACAAATCTGTTCTGACCATCATATAGAATACTATGTCATCGACTCAATCATGTATTGTATTCGTAATTCCTTTCTAACACCTTGTCTACAACTGCAGTTAACATACAGTTAGATTAATTGGGAACTTCTGCCAATTGATAGACATTAATGAGCATTGTATGGTGGAATTATATCCAGCAAATTAATATTAGTAGTATAGCACGGTGCTATATACTTGGTACTTGGGTTTTCTGAAGAGCAGCCACTGGTGTTTTGTTTATACAGCAGTGATATAGGTAATGACTTAAAGGAAATGATCTAAGCTGTTTTGTTGAAACTGATGCCTGATATATTTAACACATGTGAAAATATTGGTTGAAGAAATCACAATTTATTATTTACAATCTCTATTAATTTATTGTGAATTACAGTACACTTCTTAAGGAGAGAGAGAGAGAGAGAGAGAGAGAGAAATATAAACTGCCTGATATTACATTGACTGCATTTACAACAAACAAGTGAACATATTCCACCTGATATGATGGGATATGCGATGTACAATTATCATATCCCACAATTAAACAAAAGGAACAGTTTCCTACGTGTTCTGTTTTTTAGTTTTGTAATGGTTCATGTTTACCACTTTACTGTATTATTATTTTCCCCTTCCTTATCCAGAAGTCACTAGCATATGTGGCAAAACTAGTTGGTATAATCATTTTCAGTATTAAGCCTAATAAAACCCATTGTCAGTTATTTTATACTGTGTAAAGTTTATTGCATTTTCAGGAAGGATAGAGGTAATAGGTCAGGAGGTGGGGTGTTGTTGTTGTTGATAGCTGAAGAACTACAACCAGCAAAATTAGAAGTTAAAGAAGATTATGGTCTTGGACAGATGGTTTATTTGATGTGGTCTAGTGTGAGATGGAGGCCAATAGGATAAAATATATTGTTGGTTGCTACTATAGACCAGAATGTCCACTGGAAGATGTAGATGTCAGGCATCAGCAGAATATCACACCGAGACAAGCCGAGCAATTATTATGGGAGACTTATGGGTTCATAGATTGGAGTCTCAATCATATCACCTCTCCTTCTTCTATCCACCAAACTCTGCAGTCGACATTCCCTCAGCCGATCCTCATAACAAACAATGTACAGTACTGAAAATATTTTTGTTATCTGCCTTTGTACCTTTTCTACAGTTAATTCGTCCCCTTCAAATCCTGGGCACCAAATCTCAGAACAATAGTCTAAGTGTAGTCTGATCAGGGTCTTATGCAACAGAATGATAACTCTTTTATCTCTGCAGGTTAGTGTCCTTCTCATTGTTGCTGCAATACTCCGTGTTACCTTCCTAACCTTTGCAATATGTCCCCTGAATTTCAGATTTGTATCAATCATCAAGCCCTAGATCTCGTCTCACATTCTCCCCCCAGTATAGCTCCTCGAATAGAGAATGCAGCGTCCCATGCAGGGCCAGATTTAGACTTGCTGAGGCCCTAAGCTATACAAAACCCAGAGGCCCCCTACTGTTTTAAATTACATCAGCTGGTCGTTTTGTTTTTTCATTTGAGGCCCCGGCAGATTGCGAAGCCCTAAGCTGTAGCTTTTTTAGTTTATACATAAATCCTGCACTGGGCCCATCGATGTCCCAAACCTCAGGACCTTACTTTTTGCTACATTAATCCAACACCTCCATTCATTTTCCCATCTCTAGCCTATTCAAATCCTCTTGCAGGGCTACCACATCTGCACTATTACTAATAACCCTTCCAGCTTCACATCATATGCAAAAAACTGAATATCCCTCTGCAGTCCACTGACAATGTCATTGATATAAAGGTTAAACAATATAGAGAGTTACAAGTGGGGGTCCCACAGGGACCCCACTTGTAACTCTCTATCTCCTTGAAACTGCTTCGCCATGCACAACTCTCTGATATCTGTAGGCCAGCCAATCCTGAATCCAGTTGATTAACCTGACATCTAAATCCACGTGCTGCAACTTAAATATCAGCGTATCATGTGGCATGCTGTCAAATGCCTTTGCAAAATCCAAAAAAATGCAGCATATGACTTTTCCTCATCAACTGCTCTTGTAACTTTATTATAAAAGGCAATCATATTACTAAAGCATGATGACCCCTTTAACAAATCCATGTTGATTCTCACAGATAATATTAACCTCATCTGCCCAATGCTGTATATGGTGCCTAACTAATTTCTCAAAGACCTTAACAACTACTGTTGACACACAAACTGGCCTATAATTATACACTTCTAGTCTGCTACCACCCTTATGCAATGACACTATCTTACCTTCCTTCCATTCTCTGCGTACCTTTCCCGTAGCCAGACTTTCATTACAAAGCCAGGTCAATGGAGCTGTCAGTTCTTTAGCACATTCTTTCAAAACCTGTTGTAAAATACCATCCGGTCCCACAGCTTTACTGACATCCAGAGTACTCAGTGTTTGGAACACTGAGTACACAATCTCCTCCTGCACCTCTAAAACCTCAAACCTGCCCTATCCGTCTAGTATTAAAATTTACTCCTCCAGAATGAAATACTCCAATAAGATGTTCATTGAACAATTCTACTATATCCTCTGAATCAGTCACTTTATTCCCATTTTTATCCCATTGAAGAAATTGACATGTCATTCTTCCACAATCATTTCTCCTCCTACTGGCTACATAGCTAAAAAGTTCTGTAAGATTTTCTTTGGATCTTAGGGCCAGTCTCTTCTCATATTCCAGTTTCACCTTCCTTACCATACTAGTCACTCTCCTGGCCTGTGTCTTATATCCTTCATGCATCTTCATTTTACCTGTCTCCTTATATCTCTTCCATAGCCTCTTTTTCACATGCATTTCCTGTTTAATATTGTTTGTCATCCACTTTACTCCAAATAGTGTCCTCTCCTTCACTCGTGGATTACTATTGCTTGCTAACAAATATTCCTTCACAATTTCCCAAGCACTAATGATATCCCGGCCTTCCAATTCTTCTCTCCATTAAACTTCCCCAAGTTGACGTCTAAGACTATTATAATTACCTGCCTTATAATTCCACATATGTTTTCTTCTCTTTGATACCCATGTATGTCTGTTTATCTTCCATGTCAAAACCACATGGTCACTCTCTCCAACTGGGGGGAGAGATGTCAACTCCATTATTATTAGCTAATCTGATGCTATGACCAAATCCAAAACTCGTGGACTTCTTGTTTCCTCTATTACATGTTGCCTAAGACATTTGTCCCGCAAGAATTCTAGAAATTCCATTCCGTTATTGATACATGCTTCTTCCTCTCCCCAATTTATACTGCTGTAGTTAAAATCTCCCATAACAATCATTCTTCTTGCATTTGTCAAGCTCAATTGTCTAAACATCTCCTGGTTCCCACCCTCTGTGCTCCTTGGTTTTTAGCAACACTTCACCAAATATCCTGTCTTGCCCACCTCTACTTCACACCATATGCTTTCAAAATCATTAGTGTCACTGCCTTTGAAAGCCTCCTCTCTTAGAGGAAATATATCACTAGAGAAGATATATCCATAACTAAGGTAGACACACTTTGCCTCCATCTCTAGAGAATGACCATGCAGGCTTGTACTGAGAAGTTGCTAAACATGTGGAATTCTCTCTCAAGAAAGAGTTTATGTTGAACTTCAAAACTGGTAATTACGACAGACTTAGGAATCATCTTGAAGCAGTGCCATGGCTTGAGAGGCTATAAGGAAAGAATATCAGTAGTGCATGGAAGTTGTAAGGAATAGTTGTAGAATATCAGTATCAGACTGTATACACAAGGTCAGCAGCATAAGCCAAGTGGGTGAGTAAATGGATTAATAGAGATATTGAGCAAGATCTGAAAAAAAAAATAAAATACTGTGGAGAGAACATAAAGAAAAAGGTGATCATCATATTCGTGAACAGTAAAAGTGCAAATAAGAAAGGTGAGTAGTATGCAAAAAAGTCCAAATCAGATTATGAGAGAAGAAATAGTTAAGCAGGCTGAAGTAAATCCAAAATTTTTTTTTCATTATTATTATTATGTGAGATCTCCAGGGAGTCAAGGACTCATCGAGGGAGGCTATAAACCACCCCAAACCAGCTATCATACCTTCCCTTAAATTCATTCACACTAGATATCCTACTCTAAGGGCAAATTATTCCACTCATTCACTGCTCTCTGGGAGAAAAACCTAGCTCTTATCTCTCTCTTGACTGAGAACAAACTTACTTCTGTGGATGCCCTGTGTTCTCCCACCTTCCATATAATGAAAAATTTCATCATTTGAAATGCTATAACACCCATTCAAAAGTTTATAGACTTCTATCATATCACCCCCCCCCCTCTGTCTCCTGTTAATCAGAGTTTGCAATCCATATACTCGCAATCTGTCTTCATAATCTAAATCCTATAATCCGGATTTAATCTTTGTAACTCTTCTTTGCACCCTTTCCACAGCTTCTTTATCCCCTTGGAACCTGGGAAACCAAATCGGCGCACAATAATCCTTATCAAAGCCTTATAAAGAGACAGAATTACTTCTTTATCGTACATGTCAAGGTTCACCTCAGCATTGCAATTATCCTCGATATTGTATTTACGACATTTTTCCATGTGACCTTTGAACTTTAAATTCCTATCCACCAATACTCCAAGATCCTTTGCCTCTTCAGTTTCTTGTAGTATAATCCTGCTAATATAGTATGCCTCTGGAACTCTAATCATGCCAAAGTGCATAACTTTTCACTTATAACATTAAACTGACAGCCATTTTCATTTGTCCAAATTTCCAGTCAATTCAAATTATTTTGTAATTGCTGAATATCAGTGGCATCCGTGATTGCACTGCCTATCCTTGCATTATTGACAAACAATTGGGCATCTGATATTAGATGCTTCCTGATGTCATTAATGTATAGATTGAACAATAAGGGTCCAAGGACTGAATCGTGAGGTACACCATAAATCTGGCAGATTCACACCACCCACTGTATACCATTTTTTGATATCTGTCTGTCAACCATCCGCTGATCCTAGTCAAGGGGTTATGTTCCGATCCCATATTCTCCAGTTGATGCAACAGCCTTTTGTGTGGTATCCTATCAAATGCTTTAGAAAAATCCAACATTATCATAGTGTATCCATTCCCTTTATCCGTCTCGGCTGTAACATTGTTATAAAATATGAGCAAATTGCTAAAACATGTCCTTTCAAGCAACCCATGCTGTTTCTTGCAGAGTATAGCATGTTTGTCTACCCATTTCTGTATGCGAGTTCTTACAAACTTCTCTAAAATCTTCACTACCACACCAGAAATACTGATAGGTCAGTAGTTAGACACATCTGTATTTGCACCACTCTTGTACAATGGATCATACATTCCTTCCATTCCCAAGCTGAGACTCAAGTTATACAAATGTGTGAAAGGCTTTGCCAATTCTGCTGAACATTCCTTTAGTAAACGGGCTGATTTCCATCTGACATATAGACAAATTCTTAATAAGGTTTTGCAACAGCTCTTCAACCTCATTTTAATGAACCTCTATGTAGCAAGTGAGAAGAAAAATTACTATTGTAGGATTCGGAAGTTTTTCCACTTGATTGTACTATAAATTAAAGATACCAAGAAATTATATACTTAATTTAATCCTTTATCCAGGTGTAAGCAAACAAGTTTGCACTTGAACTATTTTCAGGGACTGTGGCAACTCATATAAAGAAGCTAATGACTTCACATCACTTGCCTCCTTGATATCCCATAATGCAAAGCACATATCCTTGCAGACATGTAAAATGCTATGCATTATGGGAAGGGTCACTCCTAAGATCAGTTTCGACCTTTATTGAGCTCTCATAAGTTAGAGCCACAACCAGAAGTGATACTAAGGTTGAAGTAATCTAGAGAAGTCATATTTTTATATATGAGTAGCCAAAAGGCATCACACCTTATTATTAAAATACTCTGGATTAGAGAAAGTTGTTGGAAATTTTTCCACTTGATTATACTCTAAACTTATACTATATACTGTAAACTTATAGTATAAAATTATACTATTATCTGATAGGTATCAGAGAGTTGTGTATGGTGGGTCAATATATCAAGGCGACAGAAGATTACAAGTGGGGTTCCACAGGGCTCAATACTAGGACCTGTATTGTTTAATCTTTATACTAATGACATTGTCAGTGGATTGATTGCAAGGGGATATTCAGTTGTTTGCAGATGATGTGAAGCTAGGCAGGGTTATCAGTAATATTATAGGTGTGGCAGACTTGCAAGAGGATTTCAATAAACTGTACAGATGAGCAAATGAATGGGGATATCAGTTTAATGCAGCAAAATGTGGTCTTGAAATTTGGGATACATTAATGGGACACTTCATACTCGATTGGAGGAGCTGTACTGGAGGAAGTAGAGGAGATAAGATATCTGGGAGTGATGAATGATTGAAAACTGAAATTCAGGAAGCATATTGCAAGGTGTTGAAGGTACCAGAGGATTGCTGCAATACTGAGAAGGATGCTGACCTGCAGAGATAAAAAAGTTATCATTCCTTTGTATAAAACTCTGATCAGACCACACTTAGATCATTGTTCTCAAATTTGATCCCCAGGATTTGAAGGGGATGAATTAACTGTAGAAAGGGTGTAGAGGTGGATTACAAAGATGGTTTAATGACTGTACAATGTTAGTTATGAGGATCAGCTGAAGGAATGTGGGCTGCAGAGTTTGGTGGATAGAAGGAGAGGTGATATGATCAAGACTTTTAAACTGTTTAGAGGCATCTACAGCGTGGACACTGGGGAGTTCTTTCACTTGGTGGAACAGCGGGAAGTAGCGATGACAAAAGGCCATCCCTGGAAGTTACCAAAGGAAGCTGTGATCAAGAGGGTAAGGAGTAGTTTCTTCACATAGAGGGTGGTTGAACTGTGGAATGCATTGTCTGATAGAGTGGTGAGAACAAGAACAGTCAGTGAGTTCAAGGAGTGGTATGATAGAATTTGCGTTTCCTAGGAAGAGCCTTCCACACTGAGTTACCTGACTCCGTGGAGGCCTGAATAATAATAATAATAATAATAATAATAATAATAATATAAATTAAAGATCCAAAAAAATTATATACTTGGTTTAATCCTTTATCCAAGTGTGAGCAAACAAGTTTGTGCCTGAACTATTTTCAGGCGGTGCGGAGTCAGTTTTGGGACCATTGCTGTTCACTTTGTATATTAATGATATTGAGATGGGTTTAACTCGTGAAATGCAGCTGTTTGTAGATGATGCAAAATTGGGGAGAGTAAAGCAGAGTCAAACATATGTTATGGCCTTGCAGGACTTGAATAGATTACATTAATGCAGGTAAGTGGAATTGTCAGTTCATTGTTGCAAAGTGACGGTTTTGAAATTTGATAAGCATTGATCGGATGCAAAGTATACACTTAGTGGGATAACTTTAAAGGAGATAGAGGAAATGAGAGATCAGGGAGTTGTGGTGGACAAGGACCTGAAATTCAAAGGCCACATTGCACAAGTTGCGAAGATATCATATCGGATAATGGAAATGATGTGGAAGATCCTGACATGCGGAAATAAAGAGGTTATGATGCCATTGTATAAGGCCTTGATCAGGCCTAATATGTATTATTGTGCACAGATTTGGTTGCAAGATTTTCTTGGTGACTTCAAAGGGTTGAAGGAGGGACAGAGTTAGAGACAAGAAGTCATTCTTCTAGTTGTATAAAGGAGTGGTGCAGGAAAGAATTCAGCATGACATTTTTGCATGGAGAGTGGTTTGTGAGTGGAATTTATTGCCAAATGAGGTGGTGAGTGTACAAACACTGAACCAATGTAAGATGAGGTATTATAAACATTATTTCTTTTAGAAAGAGGCAGGCCCAAGCTCAGGTGGAGGGTTAAGGTGACGGAGGATCTTAGGGAGAAAGGATGGAGTCTGAAGGACGCCCTGGACTGGAGAACTTGGAAGTGGAAGGTTAAAGATCGGTGCGCTGACCCTGTTTAACATGGGATAAGGCATAGTGAAAGAAGATCTCGTTTAGAATGAATCTTATTATTGCATCCCTCGATGAGTCTTGAATCCAGGAGGTGTTTGTATCATAATAATAATTAATGATGCATTATGATAATTTCGGTGCATTATGGGATATTAAGGCCCATATCAGGTTGTGTAAAGAGGGCTCCCGTTTCAGATAAGTTTTTTTGAAATAATTAATAGCATATAATTGTGTATTCAAGAGTAAGAGTGTAAAGGTTGTGTGCTTGCAGTGTTATTAGTGTGTGGGATTGTTTAACTTTATTTACAAATTTGTTGAAATTAGAGTTCAGTATAGTAACCAGTGAAGGAAAGATGGCGACGGCTTTGTCCATCTTTCAAAGATGGACAAAGGCGGACATTTTCTATTGAAAGGAATGGAGATATTGTCTGCAAAGGTGTGGACAATACAGGAATTCAATTTTGATTTCAGTTGGTTTGTGAAATGTGAAATGTGCTATATGTACTCGTTTAACTGTTTAAATAAATTGTGGATATTTAAGGCAGATGGAAGGAGGGTGTGTGCGAAGTATTAACTGAATGAGGACTTGTTGAGTGCTAATATGTTGATAACTGAAGGAGTTAGTTGTGAGAATGCCAAGAAGAGGGTAGTGCTTATCTGATAGAAAAGGATGGTGTAAAAGAGCAGTGAAAAAATGTTAAAGTTTTGAAAAAGAGAACAAGCGATCTGAAAAACATAACAATCGATGGTAAGAAAGACGAAAGTGATGTGAATGTGGCAGAAATTAAAAAAACAAAGTGCAGTTAAAGATAACGTGACAAGTGCGCGGTGACTGCAAACAACCATTTATGGCTGACAACAAAATTGATAGAATGAATGAGAGCAAAAGTGTAATGCAAGGTTCAGAAATTGAAAGCCTGAATGACAGTGAAGATGTGATGAAAAACTTGAAAGTTGAGTTGGTTAAATAAGGCAAGTGATGAAATGGATGTGGAATCAAGTTAATGAATTTGAGATATGTATTTCCATACATAAATGATGAAAACAAATAATGTTGATATAAAAGAGGTAAGATCTGCAGTGGTGGTGTATTGTGATTCAATTATTAAAGGTGTCCTAGAGGAGAGGATGCAGAAAGTATGTTTTACTGGAGATAGAATTAGTAGAGTGATTGAGGCATTAAACACTAGAAGTAAGTGAGCAAAAGAGTTGGTCATTTGTAATCACAGGAAGTGAATACAAATGACTGCGAACAAAGAACATGTTAGACTGAATATCAGGAGGTTGTTGAGATGGATAAAAGAGAATAGCGTGATAGGAAAGGTAGTAAGCATGTTGCCCAGGTATGATGGTGGTGAAATCAGGTATAGAGCAAGGATTATGAATATGTTAGCAGAAATGTGTGAGGAGCAAGGAGTGCAGTTTGTTAATGTGTAGAATGAGTTTGAAGGATGAATTGAACTGTATAGAAGCAACAGACTGCACTTGAGTGGTTTTCGTGTGAGTCACTTGGAGAGACTGCTGCTTGAAGGTAGAAAGTGAGTGCAAAGAATGAATTCTGATGAAATGGGAAGCGATGTAGAAGAATGGCAGAGTAAGACAGGAGAGATTGAAGAGGTGGTAATGAATGAAGAAGTGAATGGCATGAGTATAGAGAATAATGGAGCAGGTGTGGAAGACAGACAGGAAAACAGGGAAGCTCAGGGTGAACAGAGAAACAAACACATTTGAGAAAGGTAGATGCTCCAAAAGGATGTGAAGGCATGTGTATGCAAAAAGGGAACTTGGATCAAAGGAAAACATTTGTATTTGAAGAAGGTTCTAAAATGAATAAGGAGAAAAAGAAATGGCTTGAGTTAAGCATGGAGAAGTCACATCAAATATGTTTTATCAGAGGAACTATCTATAGATTCAGGAATAATCTGCTGTGTTTGTATACAAATGCTAGAAGTGTAAGAAACGAGGCAAATGAAATAGTTGCATTAATTGAGTCTGTTCACCCAAACATTGTTGAAATAAGTGAGACATGGTTGGATGAGGACGACATCCTGACAGAAATAGTGATGGAAGGGTATGATGTGTTTCATGAGGATAGGAAGGGTAAAAAGGGAGGTTGAGTGCTATTGATGATAGAGAAAGCATTATGTCCATAAAAAATAGAGATGCAAGAGGGAAATAGTGCCAATGATTTTGAGACAGTATGGTGTGAGATAGAGGTGAATGGAATCAAATACTTGGTTAGATGTTGTTATAGACCAGGTAATGTGGATGGTGATAATAATGAAATGAAATGGAGAGTGGCGCTAGCGTCGCCGTAGCACGTGGCGGTGAATTTGAGCTGTGCAGAAGAAAGTGATTTTTAATCGGTGAATAGTCCGCTTTTTTCCCTGTTTTTCTACGTTTTTGAGTGCTAAATTGTTTCTCTGAATACAAGTGTACTTCAGTGGTTGTTTTTTGGAAATTAGTTGCTGTCGCGATATAATATATTTTGGTACCGTCGCAATCGAACGCGTAACGGTGGAAGACAAAACGAAGCTAAGTTACTGTATTTAGTTATATTTCATTTTATTTAATTATATTTAGTACTTAAAGGTTCTGATGTTTGTACTTTTTTTTCCTCTTATTTATTAATTGAATAATTATTAAAGATTACGTTACTCAGCAGTAAGGAATGATGGTGGATTCAGCAGCAGTCGCAAGTGGCGTAACGCCAAGTCCTCCGCCATTTAAGAACTCAATTATTAGCAATATCATAAGTGACTTTGTGGCATGCAGTACTTGCGGCATGTATGCGTCTTGGGAATTACATATGTGGCTTGTTAAAGAGAGTGAAGAGCGTATGTGCGCAAAATGCAGGCAGTTGGAGGAAATAAGTACATTAGATATATCGATATCCGACTTTGTTGCTCCAGGAACGGGGAATGAATGTAGGAAGACAAGTAGTATGATAGGAGAGAATGAGAAAATAATAGTTGATAGTGTGGAAGGTGTGAGTGACTGTGAAAGTTTAGGAGATGGTTTTGTTTGGGAGAGTGAATTTAGATTAAGAGTGACTGACGTGCAGAGGGAGATAGATGAGTTGAAAGAGGAGGTGGAATGTCTTGTGAATGAGAGCAGAAGTATGAAAGATAAGATTAGGAGATGGAAGAGATAAATGCAAGGTGAATCAGAGTAGGAGAAAGAGAGAATTTATGGAGTATGAGTGAGAGGTATGGGGGTGCTAGAAGAGGAGAGAATGGAAACAGTAGAAGAGAGGGAATGAGTGAGAGGTATGGGAATGCTAGCAGACGAGAGGATGGAAACAGTAGGAGAGACGGAATGAGAGAGAGGTATGGGAATGCTAGAAGACGAGAGGATGGAAACAGTAGTAGGAGAGACAGAATGAGAGAGGGATATGGAAGTGCTAAAAGTGGAGAAAATGGAAACAGTAGGAGAGAGGGAATGAGAGAGATGTATGGGAGTTCTAGAAGAGGAGAGAATGGAAACAGTAGAAGAGAGAGGTATGGGAATGAAAAAAGAGGAGAGAATGGAAACAATAGGAGCGAGGGAATGGTAAGAGGTCTAACGTATGGTGACTCAATGATCCGTGGTGTTCAAGATAGGATGCGTGAGGAGTGTTTGCCAGGAGGAACAATAGAAAGGGTGGCTATGGCAATTAAGAGAGGTGAAAGGGTGGATGAGATGATTGTGATGGTAGGAACGAATGACTTGAGTGGTAATGTAAGTCGGGCAGCGAGAGATATGAGATTTTTGCTTGAGACTGTACGGAAGAATATAGAGAGAGGAAAAATAGTGTGCATGTTGCCTAGGTATAATAATGATGAGCTGAGCAGAAGAGCGGTGATATTGAATGGCGTAATAGCAAGAATGTGTGACAAGAGAGGACTGGTATATGTGGATGCTTGGAGTGCGTTTGAGGAAAGAGAGGAATTTCATGCGAGAGACCGTTTACATTTGAATGAGGAAGGATGTAGGCATCTGGAGAGATTGCTGTTCTGAACGAGTCAGTGTGTCCCAGGGAGGATGATAGCAAGGGTGGCCTCTAGTGGTAATGAATACTTGGGAGAAGGGAGACAATGTTAGGTAACACTGAGCCCAGTGGAGTCTAGAAGGGATAATGCGGGGTATAGAAACAATGGCATTTATATGCTTTATACTAATGCCAGGAGTATTCGGAATAAGGGAGAGGAATTGGTGTAGCAGATAGCATCAGCCTGGCCAAAAATTATTGCGATTACTGAGACGTGGTTGACAGAAGGGGATATAACAACAGGAATAGAAGTCGCTGGGTATAGCATTTTTCGTCAGGATAGGAGGGGAAAGTGTGGTGGTGGGGTATTGCTTATGATAAGTGATGACCTATGTCCTCTAAGAGTGGAGAATTTGGAAGGAAGTGAGAAAAATGATTTTGAGAGCGTATGGTGTGAGGTAGAAGTAGGCAAGACAGGATATTTAGTGGGGTGTTGCTACAGACCCAGGAGCACAGAGGATGGGGACCAGGAGATGTTTAGACAGCTAAGTTTGGCAAGCGCAAGAAGAATGATTGTTATGGGAGATTTTAACTTCAGTAGTATAAATTGGAGAGAGAGGAAGATGCATGTAGCAATAGGGGAATGGAATTTCTAGAATTCTTGAGGGACAAATGTCTTAGGCAACATGTAACAGAGGGAACAAGAGGTTCCAAAGTTTTGGATTTGGTTATAGCATCAGAAGAGTTGATAATAAATGAGTTGACGTCTCTGCCACCAGTTGGAGAGAGTGACCATATGGTGTCGACTTGGAAAATGAATAGACATGCACTAGTATCAAAGAGACGGGAACTTATGTGTAATTATAAGGCAGGTGATTATAATAGTCTTAGACGTCAACTTCGAGAAGTTTCATGGAGGGAGGAATTGGAAGGCCGGGATATCAGTAGTGCGTGGGAAATTGTGAAAGAATATTTGTTATCAGCAATGGTAAGTTGTATACCACGAGTGAAGAAGAGGACGCAATTTGGAGTAAAATGGATGACAAACAATATTAAACAGGAATTGCATGCGAAAAAGAGGCTATGGAAGACATATAAGGAGACAGGTGAAGAGATGCATGAGGATTATAAGACACAGCCCAGAAGATTGACAGTGTGGTAAGGAAAGCGAAACTGGAATATGAGAGCAGATTGGCCCTAAGATCCAAAGAAAATTCTAGGGAATTTTTTAGCTATGTGGCCAGTAGGAGGAGAAATGACTGTGGAAGAATGATATTGTGGAATAAAAATGGGAATAGAGTGACTAATGCAGAGGACATAGTGGAATTGTTCAATGAACACTTTATTGGAGTATTTCATCCTAGAGGAGTGAGTTTTAATGCTAGAGGGATAGGACTGGTTCGAGGTCTGGAGGTACAGGAGGAGAGTGTGTTTCAGATACTGACTACTCTGGATGTCAGTAAAGCTCTGGTACTGGATGGTATTTCACCACGAATTTTGAGAGAATGTGCTAGGGAATTGACAGTGCCTTTAACATGGCTTTTCAATGAAAGTGTGGCTTTGGCAAAGGTGCTCAGGGTATGGAAGGAAGGTAAGGTAGTGCCATTGCATGAGGGTGGTAACAGACTGGAAGTGTCTAATTATAGGCCAGTCTGTGTGTCATCAGTAGTTGTTAAGATCTTGGAGAAAGTAGTGAGGGACCGTATACAGCATTGGGCAGATGAGGGTAATGTTATCTGTGAGAATCAACATGGATTTGTGAAAGGATGCTCTTGTTTTAGCAATATGCTAGCCTTTTATAATAAAGTTACAAGAACATTAGATGAGGGGAAAGGCATACTGCAATTTTCTTAGGCTTGGCGAAGGCATTTGACAGGGTGCCACATGATAAGCTGATATTTAAGTTGCAGCACATGGGTCTGGATGTCAGATTGGTCAACTGGATTCAGGATTGGCTGTCTGATAGGTATCAGAAAGTTGTGTATGGCAGAGCAGTTTCAAGGAGGTAGAGGGTTACAAGTGGGGTCCCACAGGGCTCAGTACTAGGACCTATATTGTTTAACCTTTATATCAATGACATAGCCAGTGGATTGCAGGGGGATATTCAGTTGTTTGCGGATGATGCGAAGCTGGGAAGGATTATTAGTAATAGTGCAGATGTGGTAGTCCTGCAAGAGGATTTAAATAAGCTAGATAGATGGGCAAATGAATGGGGTGTCAGTTTAATGCAGCAAAATGTAAGGTCTTGAGGTTTGGGAAACATCGATTGGATGCTGCATACTCTATGGGAGGAGTGATACTGGAGGAAGTAGGGGAGACAAGAAATCTGGGGTTGATGATTGATAGAAACCTGAAGTTTAGGGGACATATTGCAAAGGTGGTGAAGGTAACACAGAGGATTGCTGCTATTATGAGAAGGACACTGACCTGCAGAGATATGAAGGTTATCAGAGGTATAAGAGTCTGATCAGACCACACTTGGACTATTGTTCTCAGATTTGGTCCCCAGGATTTGAAGGGGATAAATTAACTGTGGAAAGGATACAAAGACGGATGACAAAGATGGTTTCAGGACTGTACAAGGATAGTTATGAGGATCGGCTGAGAGAATGTGGACTGCAGAGTTTAGTGGATAGAAGAAGGAGAGGTGATATGATTGAGACTTTTAAACTGTTGAGAGGTGGTTACAGTGTTGACACTGGGGAGTTCTTTCGCTTGGTTGATCAGCGGGAAGGAGTGATGACAAGAGGCTATCCCTGGAAGTTACGAAAGGAAACTGTGAGCAAGAGGGTAAGGATTGGTTTCTTTGTGTGGAGAGTGGTTGAGCCGTGGAATGCATTTCCTGATGAAGTGGGGGGTGGGGGGGGGAGCGAGAATAGTCAGTGAGTTTAAAGAGTGGTATGATAGACTTTGTGTTTCTCAGGGGGGGGGTCCTCCCCTCGATGAGTCTTGACAGACTTTATGTCTTAGGAAGGACCTCCCTCGATGAGTCTTTTGACTCCTTGTAGGCCTGAATAATAATAATAATAATAATAATAATAATAATAATAATAACGTCTAATCAAATTAGTCAAGCAAATAAGAAAAGAGTGATCATTATGGACCATTTTAATTATGGCAATATAGACTGAGATAATGAGATTGTAACTGTAAGTAAAGAAAATGAGTTTGTCGAGTTTTTGAGTGACTACTACCTCAGACAGTATGTAACAGAGGGTACACAAAGATTGAGGATCTTGGATTTGATCATATCATCAGAGGATGTAATTATAAATGAGGTGTCAAATCACCATTGATTTGGTGAGAGCAAACAGGAAATGATTACCTGGGGGTTTTTTTAGCAGTGTGAGGACCTCTGTGAGAAAAGGGTATGTGCGACTGCAAAGCTGGTGATTATGAGGTGCTCAGGAGATAGTTTGCAGGTGTAGCATGAAATGAGGAGTTAGGTGGAAAAAGAGATCAATGCAGCTTGGGGGATATTCAAGAACTATCTAGTAGTAGCAATATCTAAATGTATTCCAAGGGTCAGAAGGTTAAATAAGGTAGGTGTGAGATGGATGAATAAGGAGATTAAATGATACATAGATAAATGGCATTATTGAGGCAGCATAAGAGAAGTGGTAATAACCAATTCTATGAGGATTACAAAGACCAGGCAAGGAGGGTGACATGGTTGGTAAGGGTAGCAAATGTGAAGTATATACAGCAATTAGCTAAAGAAACCAAAAATAATCCTAGGGAGCCTCTTTCAATATGTAGTGAGGAAAAAAAAAAGAACGATTATGGAAGGATGACATTGACTGGAGAAAATGGTATAAGGACAACTGTTGCAGAAGATATAGTGGAGATACTTAATGAGCAATTCATAAAGGTCTTTCATTCTTGTGAATGTGACATCATGGAGAGATTGAGACCAGTTGATGATGGGGAGGAAAGACTGACAATGGGTAATTGAGCAAAGTTGATGTTAGTAGGCTGTGGGACTTGATAATATATCATCACTTATTCCTTGTGAAGGAATGTGCCATGGAGTTGACGTCTGCTTGACATATTTTTTCAATATGGTGTGGTGTGTGTAGGACAAAATGACCTCCTAGATGAGTCTTTGACTCCATGTGTTTTGAGAAAATAATATAATAATACACAGACAAAAGAATACTTGAAGGCATAGGACTGATTGCCTTATCCTTGAATTGTAGTTACAAAACCAAACCTATTTGGAAGTTCATGGGTGTTTAAATGCTTGGTATAACTACTGATTATGGTGATGAATGCCTTGATAATAATTTTTGTGTCATAAAATTTATGTCCATATTATGTATTTTGGATATAAGTATTATACTCTTCATTATATCTTTTTTGAATTAAGCCTATCATTAACTTAATATTATACACATAGTGCATTGTAATGTCATTCTTGGTTTATGTCTTATTTGTATTATAATGGGATGTCTTCTTTATAGCTTACCAGTGAACAGCTTCTTCTGCTGCTTGAACTACTCTTGGAGGAGAATCACCTACCTTCATTTATTTTGAGGTCTATAAAGAATTTTTATGGACTTCATGCCAGAAATGCTGATGTAAGCAAAGGTGTCCAAAATTTTCCTGTGTTTGAAATTTTAAAAGTACTGTTATTATAAAAGGATAAGTAAATGAAACTCTACTATTTATTATTATTATTATTATTATTATTATTATTATTATTATTATTATTATTATTACTACCCCAAGACCTCATGGAGTCAAAGACTCATCTGGGAAGTCCTTTTATCACACACACAACTCATCATACCGTGCCTTGAACACATTCAAACTCCTTGCAGACACCACACTCTCAGGCAAGGAATTCCAATCATTTACTGCTCTACACGAAAAAAACCTGCCTCTCACTCCCCTACTCACACCCTCCTTATACAGTTTCCAGGGATAACCTCTGGTTCTCCCCTGATCTCGCACTATTTTATGTAGAACTTTCCAGCATTGATCCTATAACAACCCCTTACCAATTTGTAGATCTCTATCATATCTCCCCTCTTCCTCCTGTCCACCAGACTCTGTATATTACATCTTCTCAATCTTTCCTCATACTCGACATTCCAGAGGTCAGAAACTATTTTAGTCAATCGCCTTTGGACCCTTTCCAACATCTCTTCTTCTTTCTAAAAAATGTGACCAAATCTGGGCACAATAGTCCATGTGTGGCCTAATCAAAGCCTTATATATTTATTAATCAGAACTACAATGGTATTTTTTTCAACGAACAACAACAAAAAACAGCTTTGTGGTAAAATAAAAAATTTCAGCTTGAGTAATTACTTATATGGTAATGATTATTTTTTATACTAAAAATAAGTAACTTATTTTACTTCAAGGGATAACCCTTGAAGTAAAATAAGTAAAAATGTCAAATTACTTCAAGGGATAACCTATGTTAGTGTTGGGATGGTGGCAGTGCAAACATACTGAGTATAACATCTCTGTGTTTCTCTCTCTGTTTTTTTTTTTTTTTTTTTTAATATCACCACTTGAGGAAAAAAAAGTAAGCTGGTTGGTTTAGTGGTTAGCATATCTGCTCTCAGCCAAGAGGCTGCAGGTTTCAAATCTCACCTAAGGCATGGATGTTTGTGAATGTTTCCCCAGTGTCAGGCTTTGTGACAAGCTGTTTGGAGTTTTCCAAAGTTGCATTATCATTTATCCCATAACAACTAATATAAACATTTCAATAAAGGTTTCGACCTTTATTGAGGTCTCTTCAGTGGGAGCCATAGATGGAGATGACCCTTGCTGGTGCTTCTGCCTGGTATTCCCACTTGCACCTGGCTCCCACTGAAGAGACCTTAATAAAGGTTGAAACTAGTCTGGGTAGTGGCCCTTCCCTTAATGCATAACATTATACATATCCCCAAGGAGATGTGTTTTGCATCATGGGAGATACTGAGATAGGAGTGTTGGTATCTTGCTCCACCTTTGCAAGGAGTTGCCCAGTGTTGTACCACTTTACTCCAGTCCTGAAGATATTTTCAGGTGCAAACTTTGTTTGCTCACACTTGGATAAAGGATTAAACTAAATTTATTATAGTCTAACCAAGTGAAAAATAAGCTAAGATGATCACTCGCTTGAAAGTGAATAATTTGGATGTTGGATTGTCATTTTTTGATAGGTTTTTAAAATCTTTATAGAATCAAAGGGAAAATGATTCAAATAAAAAGAACTATTTTTTTCCCCATTTTCCAGATTACTTATTCATTCTTTATTTTGTTTTCTTGTAGTAATTATCATCATCAGAGATCTTCACAGAATAAAGGAGTCATTGAGTAAGGCCATATATCACCTACACATACCTGCATTCACTCTAGATACACTCACCACTTCAAAAGGCAAACCGATCTACTCATTCACTGCTCTCTGAGAAAAAAATCTCACTCTTTCACCTCTTTCTTAATCATACACAAATTTAACTTTTATGGATGTCCCTATTCATATGTCCAGACCTTATTCAAATCATCCTGAAGAGCTATCACATCAGCACTGTTACAAATACCCTTCCAAGTTTAATATCATCTGCAAATAATGGAATATCTCCCTGCAATTCCAGTGGTAATATTATAAAGGTTAAAAGATGAAGGCCCACATTACAGATCTCTCTGGCACCCTGCTTATGACCTTCCTTTTCCTTGATACTGCTCTGCTTAAAGAGCAAGAAGGTGAAGATTGTAAGTCTCCTACCACACTATGTTAGAGGCAAACTGAAGAGGAGGGTGTTGATAGCCAATGAGTCTATAAGTAGAGTGCACAAAAGGAATGATGTAAAATTTATGGATCTGTGGTCTCTATTTGACAGAAAGAAGGATTTGTACAATGGTTATGGACTGCATCTAAATGGTTTTGGTGTTAGGTGTCTGGTGAGAACTTTGTTCAATGAGCATACTGAAGCACAAAATCGGGAAAACATATGCAATTAGAGTGGAAGCAAGTGAGTTTGTGTGAAGGCATCCATTAAGCAAGTGAGTGTGAGAATGACCAAGTGAAGAATCTAGTCTCTCAAACAAATATTGTGAATAGGATAGTCAATTCAGAGAGTAAAGTGGGTGGGGGACCAAAGGGATGCTGCAATTTCTATATACTAATGCCAGAGTATGAGGAACAAGAGGGAGGAGTTTTTAGGCATTAGTGAGACTTTGCTAACAGCAGATGATATAGGGATTGAATGTGAAGGGTTTAGTATTTTCAGGGAAGATAGAGAAGATAGGATTCATGCTGGTGGAGGGAGGAATACTGCTGATGATAGCAGATGAATTGCAGCCAAAAAAGAATAGGAAACAGGTGGGAAGGTAGCTGTTCATTTGTAGCAATCTGATGTGCGATTAAGGCCAGTAAGACAGAACATACATTTGGTTGTTGCTATAGGCCAGTGTTTCTCAAACTTCAGATATCAGCATACCCCCCTTCTTAAGTTTTCATTATTACCAGGTACTCCCTTATCAAAATAATAATAAATAAATAAAGTATATTTCATTGTAAATGTGTATTTTATTTGAATTTATTTGTTCATGTAAACAAAAAATGATTTATTTTTAACAAGATAAAATTTATAAAGATACCATAAATTTTTACTTAATTTAAATAATTTATCATCAATGAGAGAAGTGAAATTGCTTATGGTGGGATAAAATTTTGGCAAACTTTGGCTCTGTAGTTGTTAATTTCAATCTCAGATGCGGTTTGACATCTATAATGTGGTTCCTCTTCTTCATCTTAATATCTACAAGGGCTGAAAATCCAACTTCCATAGACATGAACTTTGAAATGGAAAAACTATCCTTAGAGTTCAATCCGTTAATTCAGGAAATTCTTTTGTATTTGTAGCCAAAATATATAATTCCATAATATCTGAAACACATTCGCTATATATTTCTTAAACTTTAACACATTCATGCTGGGGTGGTGTCAAGCAAAACCATATGTTGCAACGACAAAATATGGCTGTGCTTGAGTCTATACAGCAGTTTCTGTTGGAGGGGAGATGTGATTCATTAGTTAGTGCCGTTTTTATCCCAGTTGTCTCTAATTGCACTATTTGTTGAGAAATATATTGCATAGATTGCAAATGTCTCTGTCCCTTATTCAGTGATACAATAAAACGACTTGTTTTTCTTGCGTCTTCAGTATAGTGACTCTGTTGGGGAGGGTGTGTTGTTTACCATAGGGAGCGAGGTCGTGGTGATAGTAACTTGCAATTTGATTAGGAGAACATACATACATACATACATACATACATACATACACCTTCAAGGCCCACCTTTCGTATTTGGGTTGTGGGGGCAAGAGGAACTTCCAATGGTCATGATCCTCTGCCACCAAGCTCAGGTGTTCTGGTGGTATTCCCAAACGTTTCCACCCAAGGTTTTGGATATAATCTATCCAGCGAGTCCTTGGCCTTCCATGTGGCCTCCCACCCTCTGGCTTGGCAAAAAGGGCCTGCTGAGGGAGCCTCTCTTGTGGCATTCTGACCAGGTGCCCGTACCAACATAACTGTGATCTCTCAACACGGAGAAGCATCAGTTGAGTATTGAGGGTTTCCCGAATTGGAGAGCTTATGATTCTGTCAAGTCTTGTCAGCCCCGCAACCCTTTGAACGAACCTCATTTCAGCTGCTTGGATTCGTGTCCGCATTATTTCGGTCATTACTCAACTCTCATGACCATAGGTGAGGATGGGGGACATAGACTGTATTGAAGACAGCCAGCTTTGCTTTCTGACTTAACTCCCGCTTCAGTACTACCGAACGGCCAAGCTCCCGCAATATTGAGCTTGCTAAGCTAATTCGAGTATCTAACTCTACGACCCATTTTACATCATTCGTGAATATGGACCCAAGGTATTTAAACTTCTCCACCTGCCTCATTGGGACTCCACTCACATGTAGAGTGCACTGGGATGGTTGTCTTGAAAATGTTTCAGTTTTGGATCTTCATTCTGGCATCTGCACAAACAGCTACAAACCTATCCAGGATCTGTTGCAGGTCATCTGTGGAAGAGCTAAGCAGAACTAGGTCATCTGCAAAAAGCAGACGTTTAATGCTACATCTTCCAATTCTGACACACTCATTGCCTTGGCTATGCTATCAATCCAGTCCATAAATATTATGAAATTGTAGGGGTGACAGAACACACCCTTGGCAGAGGCCAACGGAGACTGTGAAAGGTTCAGACTTTGTGCTGTTTATCCTGACCCAAAACTCTGGGCATTCGTACAGGGACTTGATGGCAGCTAATAGTTGGCCATCCACTCCATACTCCTGTACTACTTGCCAAAGCTTATCCCGAGGAACCTGGTCATATGCATTCTCCAAGTCCACAAAACATGTGTAGACATTCTTGGCATATTCCCAAGATTTCTCAAAGATTTTCTTTAAAGTGAAGATTTGGTCAGTTGTGCTTCTACCAGGATGAAAGCCACATTGTTCTTCCTGGAACTTTGACCTAACTATTCTCCTGCACCGTCTTTCCAAACACCTAGCCCCAGGCAGGCTGAGCAGAGAGATGCCACGATAGTTGCTGGAATCCCTCTGATCCCCCTTCTTGAAGACTGGTATTATTATGCCTGTCTGTCATTGCTTTGGTGCTCACCCAGATATCCAAGAAGCCAGACACACTCGAGTCAGCCGGAGAACACCGTCTCGATTTAAGGATTTTAGCATTTCGGGCCGAATTTAATCATCGCCAGCAGCCTTGCTGGCGATGATAGCGATTTTATTGCCTGATTTTAGTGATTTTATTGCTAAATGGACCTCTTCTGCTGTGAGACTAGTCATTGCCCTGATCTGCACCTCTTGGATGTCACTGCTGGGCCACCCGGGTTAAAAAGGCTCTCAAAGTATTCCCCCCATCTGTGGAGGATATCCTTCTCGGTTGTTAAAAGTGCACCATCAGAGGCCTTAACGGCCCTTGCTGTGCACGATTTCCTCCCTCGAAGGTGGCAGATGATCTGCCAGAATACTTTGTTTGCATTTGCATAGGATGAGTCTAATCTTTCTCCAAATGATTCCCAAGCCTTCTGCTTTGCTGTCTTTACTGCCTCAGCATACTACAAACCCATCTCAGGTGACGTGATCCTAAGCCATGTTAGGTAGGACTCCTTTTTTGCCCGGACAGTTTTTTGGATTTCTTGGTTCCACCAAGGTGTCCTTTTCTCACTGCCTGTTGCAATACCGAGCCGCTTTCTGCCACAGCATGAGAGTGCAGAGGCAGTGACAGCTGTTCTAAACAGCTTCCACTCCTCCTCAACATCTGCAGTATGCTTGGGAATCTCTTTGAACTTGGAGGAAATGTCATCTGCAAAATTCTTCCTCACAGCCTCATTTTCCAATGCCTCCCATTTCATGCAGTATAGCTGCTTAGGCCTACCAGCATTGATGGTAGCATCTGGTTTCTGAAGCCATAGCGTGCACACAACAAGGTGGTGATCAGTTGACAGTTCTTCCCCTCTTCTCACACGAATGTCCAACACTGAGGAAAATAGGTCTGCTGAGACTATAAAGAAGTCAATCAGAGACCTTTGTTCTATGTATCCCTGTACCAGGTATTCTTATGGACTTCTTGGTGCTGGAAGAAGGTATTCATTATGGACAAGCTATTAGTACAGCAGGTCCAATAATTTCAGCCCATTCGCGTTAAGGTCAAGGGCACCGTTCCTCCCAACCACACCCCTCCATGTCTGGTTATCTGTTCCAACATGTGCATTGAAGTCACCCATTAGCAGGACTGATTCCATGTCTGCCACCCTGTCAAAAGCAGCATCCACTTCCTCTAGGAAGGCAAAGTATTCTGACTCCCGATTAGGTGCATAGGCTTGCACCACAGCCAAATCATGGTTTTTCATCTGAAGCCTAAACACACATACCCATCCCCCCAATGGGATCCACTCAACAACACAGTCTGACAGCCAGGGGCTTGTGAGTATCCCCACACCCGCCTGAGCAGACATTGTCGGGCTCACACCAGAGTAGTAGAACTTCGACCCCTCACCCAGGTTGACAGTTCCAAAGCCTCTCCTCTTGGTCGAAGAAAGCCCAAGTCTAGCCAGTAGCACTTGGCTTCCTCAACCACTTCCAACTCTTTCCCTGTCAGAGAGAACATGTTCCAGTTGCCTAAAGCCATACCGTTGTCGTTGCCATTGCCATCCTTTTGCAGAACCATTTCTTTGCGCTGCCCCCTAAACACCTCCCTCAAATGGGTAGCAGGCCCATTGATGGAGTTTCCTCTAGCAGAGTGCTGAGTAGTGGTGTCTAAAGGAGACTGTAACATATTTTTTGAAAGGGTCCGTCTTCCTAAAAACCGAACGCGTCCCTTGGTAACCCGTGCGATGGACGATGCGGTATGAACATTTTTTGATGGCCTGATCATGTTACAATGTTTGATAATGTCCTGTTAGCACAAGACAAAATGACACAGCAAAATAGGAAAGATTCCCCTCGAATACTCTAATAGCATTCCGGGGAAGGAGCGAGAAGAAAGAAAGAAAGAAGCAAGGGAGGAAGAGGAGGGACCAGTCTACTGGTAATATAACAGATGTATATTACATGAAGTGAGGTATGGTCCAGCATCAGGTACCTCAGGTTTGCCACACCTGTACTCACTAAAGTGAGCCCCTGAGGCTTCATACATAATATATAATTTACTGAGAAGTTATACGTTTAAAATAATTCATTTTTTCTTAATAATGATTCCATATGTTAATGATGCATAGCCGAAAGTTGCCACGTATCCCCTAAAGACATTTTGCGTACCCCTGGGGGTATGTGTACCACACTTTTAGAAACACTGCTATAGCCATGGAGTTCCACAGATGATCTGGAAGACATGCATTTTTAAATTAGTGCAATGAATACAGGTTGAGTGATTATTATGAGGGACTTTAACAATGGATATATAGGCTGGAAATAAGAAAGATCACTTGGCAGGAAGGAAATATAATTTATACACCTGTTAAGAGATAATTACTTCAGGCAGCATGTGTGATCGAGGGAACTAGGGGGTGGGTGGGAGAGTATTGTACCTGGTCATAGAATCAGAAGAGCTGTCCATAACCAAGATGAAAACATTGCCTCCAATTGGTGAAAGTGACCATGCAGTCTTGACTTAGGAGATTGTAAAAAAAAAACGTGAGGAATATTCTATCAAGAAGGGAGTATTTGTGGAACTGTTAGGCAGATGATTATGTCATGCTTAGGAAGAAGCTTAAATCTGTGCCATGGCATAAAACAATGCATGATAATGATGTTAGTAGTGGATAGGATATAGTTTAGGGATCATCTAGAGCATAGGTTCACAAACTTTTTCGGGCCACCGCCCACAATTTTGTAAACCCCCCCCCATTATATAAATTACATAAAATTGGGTTTATTTTTGTACAAATCAATTAGAAAAGTGGTTTTATATATTTTGAAATGAAATATAACGAATATATTTGCTACTGTAAACATAACCTATTATACACACATATACAGGGTGTTCGGGATAAATTTGACATATTTATAATTAATTATATTTTTCCGTAAGTTACATGTATTAACACACACTTCTCTTCATTTAAAAGTTTGAACCCTTCTTCATTCATATACAAGATGTCAGAAAGGATGGATAGCTGGAACCCACCTGAATCATGGAAGAGAATAACTTGTATCATGATGATTCGTGCCCGCCATCAAAATAAGGATATTACGACTGCTGCCCAATGCTCCCTGAATACAGTAAAAACAATCAGGCATGAACTAGAGACTTGCAATGGTGACTACGAGGATGTAGCAAGAAGAAAGATCCCTAGCAGACGATCTGATTGCGTTCGTACAGCAGAATTCCTCGCAAATCTGCAGGAACAGGTGTTGAAGAACCCTGGCATTGGAATTCGGGCTTTGTTCGTGGAGTTGCTAACTGTAGTCAAGCCCTGGATAACAAGGGTAGCCAATGGTAGGCCGTATGTATGGCAGCAGGATTCGGCCCCTTGCCACACCTCTGGGAAAAGTCAAAAATGGTTGTCTGAAAATTTCTACGACTTCACCAGTCCAAATGTTTGGCCTCCAAACTCCCCAGACCTTAACCCCATGGATTATTTTGTATGGGGCGCAGTTGAAAAAGACACCAATCGCACTTCCAGTAATACAAAAGCCCAGTTAATGGATAAAATTAAAACAGTTTTTGCGGCCCTTCCCAGGGAGACTGTAGCATCAGCTTGTTCGAGGTTCCGAAGCAGAATTGAAGCTGTGATCGATGCTAATGGTGGTTATTTTGAGTAAATCTTGTTGATAGTATTGTAATTAACTCTGCCTGTAATGTTTTTTTGTCAATTCATTAAATTTAATAGATACAAAGAAGATTTTCTTTTTCCTTACGAAACTGTCAAATTTATCCCGAACACCCTGTATACATGCTCTGCTCTATTTTCTCATTGACATAGAAAATTGACATCTATTTCAATATAACATGGTAAATTTTCAAATGATTAAATAATTGAAATAGAAAATTGATAAAAAAATTGATTGTGTAAGATGGGCATAAGATGAATTAAAATGCAATATTTAAATTTTAAATGATTATCTAATTGCAAAATCACGAAAATAATTATTTTTTAAATATATATTATTAATTTCTTCTATAAAGAGACACTGACCCTTAGACTGCCTGAATGCCCCCAAATGCTTCTGATCCCACTATAGACTCCCCTAGAAGGCTTCAGCACCCACTGAGGGGCGGTATCGCCCACTTTGGGAACCAATGATCTAGAGGAAACAGTATTAGATTGTATACCTGGGTTCAGGTTAGATGGATGAGTAATATCATTATGCACAAGCTGCAGAAGAAGAAATTGCTGTGGAGGGTAGATAAACAGAAAGGTGATGAGCAGACTCATGAACAGTACAAGGCTCAGGCAATGAACGTGACAAGCATGGCAAGGAAGGCAAAATCCGATTTTGAGAAGAATAAGAAGGATCTAGCCAAGCAGATCAGAGGAAACCCCAAAGAATTCTTCTTTATGTGGCAAGTAGTGGAAGAATGACTATGGATGACTATTAACCTTAATAAGTGATGACAATGGTGATGAGAGACTGAAGCAGATAAAATAGTTGAGTTACTGAGTGACCACTTTGCAAGGATATATCATCATAGTGAGGTTACTGCTTTAATCTATGTGACAGACACTAATGTGGGAACAGAGGTGAATGAATTGGAGGTTCTTAGGATATTGCAGAATCTCAATGTAAATACAGGTGTGGGAAATGATGGGATATCAGCTAGGGTTTTGCAAGAATGTGCATGGGAACTGGCAATGCCTATCACTAAATAAATTTTGTTTAATCCTTTTTCCAAGTGTGAGCAAACGAAGTTTGCACCTGAAAATATCTTCAGGACTGGGGTAAGGTAGTACAACACTGGGAAACTAATAGCAAAGGTGGACCAAGCTAACATCACTCCTATCTCAGTATCTCCCATAATGCAAAATACATCTCCTTGCAGATATGTCTAATGTTATGCATTAAGGGAAGGGCCACTACCCAGACTAGTTTCGACCTTTATTGAGATCTCTTCAGTGGGAGCCAGGCCGAGAAGTGGGGATACCAGGCAGAAGCAATGGTGAGGTCATCTTTACCTATAGGAGTTGCCAAAAGGTGTACCACCTTTTTATTACATTACTCTGGATTTAGAGAAAGATGTTGAAAGTTTATTTTTCACTTGGTTAGACTATAATAAATTTAGTTTAATCCTTTATCCAAGCATGAGCAAACAAAGTTTGAGCCTGAAAATATCTTCAGGACTGGGATAAGGTAGTACAACACCGGGCAACTCGTAGCATAGGTGGACCAAGCTAACATCACTCCTATCTCAGTATCTCCCATAATGCAAAACACATCTCCTTGTGGATATGTATAATGTTATGCATTAAGGGAAGGGCCGATGTTAGCTTGGTCCACCTTTGCTATGAGTTTCCCGGTGTTGTACTACCTTACCCCAGTCCTAAACTAAATTATTAATTAATAAACAAAATTTATTATAGTCTAACCAAGTGAAAAATAAACTTTCTCCATCTTTCTCTAAATCCAGAGTAATTTAATAAAAAGGTGGCACACATTTTGGCAACTCCTATAGGTAAAGATGACCTCGCCATTGCTTCTACCTGGTATCTCCTCTTCTGGGCCTGGCTCCCACTGAAGAGACCTCAATAAAGGTCAAAAGTAGTCTGGGTAGTGGCCCTTCCCTTAATGCATAACATTATACATATCCACAAGGAGATGTGTTTTGCATTATGAGAGATACTGAGATAGGAGTGATGCTAGCTTGGTCTACCTTTGTTATGAGTTGCCCGGTGTTGTACTACCTTACACCAGTCCTGAAGATATTTTCAGCCCCAAACTTTGTTTGCTCACACTTGGATAAAGGATTAAACTAAATTTATTATAGTCTAACCAAGTGAAAAATAAACTTTCAATGCATTTCACTAAGTTCTTTAATTTAAATCTCAGCTCTGGTAGAGTTCCAAAGGAGTGGAAAGAGGGCAAAATAATTCCTTTGCATAAAGGAAGTTCTAAAACTGTAGTACAAATTATAGACCAATCAGTCTTTGTGAAAGGTTGGTCATGCCTTAATAATTTATGGACTTTAATAATAGAGTAACAGCTTAGTTGGATAAAGAAAATGGCTACATGATGATTTTGCATAGGCATTTGACAGAATACCACATGGAACACTGTTCCACAAATTAAATCAAATGGGAATGGATATCACACTGGTTAAGTAGATAAGAGGGTGGCTGCTGGACAGATTTCAGAAAGTGATATATGCAACAGAATTGAGGCAAAAACAGGTGAGTAGTGGTGTGCCTCAAGGTTCAGTGCTTTGACCCTATCTATAGTTCACTGGGCATCCACAGATGCTGTGTGGTCACTAATGCTCAGTGATGTGCCACACCAGGCCTCTCCATGTAGTCCTGTTGTATTCTTTTTTGGCAGCCTCAACTCTCTGAAGATCAGTCACTCCACACACACACACACACACACACTCACCATCCATCCATCCATCTCATTGATGGTCTATCCCTTCCTCTTTTTTTTTTTGGAACTTTACCTTCTATTACTGTTCTGAGAAGTCCCCCCTTCCATCCTTTCTATGTGTCCAAAATATTTTAACTTTCTTCTGTCAATATCCTCAAGGAGCCTTAAAGTTCAGATCTTTTCTAACACCCATTCATATACTGAAAGTATATGATATCTTCAGTGGCCTTCTGTAACCCCACATCTGAAAAGCAGATATCGTTTCTTATCTGCTTCTTCAGGTTCCAAGTCTCACATCCATAATTCGCTGTTGGAAAAACATCTGCATCCAAAATCCTCAACTTTGTTCCCATGGAGATAAATCCATCCTTCCAGATTTTAGACAGGTCTCTGACTGTTGTTTTAGCCTTTCCTAACCTTCTGCTGGCATCTTCTGAACAGCACCCCCCTTCACATTAATAATGGATCCCAGGTACTCAAACTTGCTGACTTCGTCAATTCTTTCTCCATTAAGATACACGTGTTTCTCAAGAGCTTCTCTGTTTGTTTTTCCTTTGAGAATCCATGATCTTTGTCTTGCTAGAATTGAGTTGAAGTCCTCTGTTATTACTGATCTTGCTAACTTTGTCAAGAATTAGTCCTAGTTCTTCCATGTCATTACAAAGGAGTACTGTATCATCAGCATATCTCAGGTTACTCATCAATCTACCTCCTATCCTAATTCCTGTCCTGAGCTCATCCAATGCTTCATGCATGATGTCCTCTGCATATATACTAAACAAGTGAGAAGAAAGTAAACATCCTTGCCTAACTCCTTTTCCAAGATGAAGCCAGTTAGTCAATCCAACACTTGTTCTTACTGTGGCTCCTTTCTCCCTGTACAAGTTGGCTGTCAACCTGATAGTGTATTGAGGAAAACCCATTCTTTTCATTACTTCCCACAGTTTCACATGCTCAACACAGTGCTTTGACCATTGCCATTTAATTTGTACCTAATGATATGGGAAATAACCTGAAAGGAAATATTAATTTGTTTGCTGATAATGTGAAATTAGGTAGAATAATAGTTAAGGCAACATAAAGAACTTTCAGGACATTTTAAATAGGCTGTTAATATGGGCAAAAGTTAATGTGAGTCAGTTTAATGGTGAGAAGTGTAAAGTTATGCATTTTGGGATAAATACATACAAGTTGTGTATCTCATTGATGGAACTGTACTCCAGGAAATAGATGAAGCTAGAGTTTAAGTGTGGTAGTAGACAGAGAGAGTTAAAGTTTAGAGGACATATTGCTAAGGTTGCTAAAGTATCTCATAAGATTACTTGACTATTGAAGAACACATTAACAAATATTAATTTGTTATTAATAATAACTCCCCAGTATCAACCCTGTGACCACCTCTCAACAGTTTAAAAGTCTCAATCACTTCACCTCTCCTTCTTCTATCCACCAAACTCTGCAGTCTACACTCCCCTCAGCCGATCCTCATTACTAACATTGTACAGTCCTGACACCATCTTTGTTATCTGCCTTTGTACCCTTTCCACTGTTAATTTATCCCCTTCAAATCCTGGGGACCAGATCTGAGAACAATAGTCTAAGTGTGGTCTGATCAGAGTCTTATACAACAGAATGATAACTATTTTATCTCTGCAGGTCAGTGTCCTTCTCATTATTGCAACAATCCTCTGTGTTATCTTCAACACCCTAAATTTCAGGTTTCTATCAATCATCAACCCCAGATCTCTTCTCTCCCCTACTTCCTCCAGTTTAACTCCTCCCATAGAGTATGCAGTGTCCCAAACCTCAAGACCTTACATTTTGCTGCATTAAACTGACACCCCCAATTCATTTGTCGATCTATCTAGCTTATTCAGATCCTCTTCCAGGGCTACCACATCTGCACTATTACTAATAAACCTTCCTATAAAGTCCCCCTTGCAAATAGAAATAAGGAAGTTGTTATTCCTCTTTATGAGGCCTTGATACACCCTCATCTGGATTACGTGTGCTCAAGTCTGGTCACCTGGGTTTCTTGAGGATGAAGAAGCGGTGAACGAGGATTCAGAGGCATGTGACCAAGATGCTGAGTGGCCAGTGAAATGTTCCCTGTCAGGATAGATTGAAGGTGTGTGAATTGCAGAAGTTGGGCGATAGGAGAAAAAGAGGCAATATAATAGAAACATTTAAGTTGCTTAAAGGGTTTTATAGAATGGATGCAGGGGAATTGTCTCAGCACTTGGTTAGAGAGACCAGAATAAAGGATCATCCCTTGAAGTTGAATAAAAGTGTGGTTAGTATGTTTGTGAGGACTAGATTTTTTGCTTGGAGATTTGTGAATGAGTGGAATGAGCACTTTGTTGATGGGTACATGGGGAAGGTATGATAGATTGTGTGGATATATTGGGTCTTTCACAGTGAGTCTTCAGACTCTATGGATGTGCCCACATAATAATAATAATTATAATATCAGACAAGCCTCTGTAGCTCAGTCAGTATAGACGAAGCCCTTTGGTCAGAAAGACTTTGGTTTGATTCCCATCAGTGATCTGGTCTCTTTTGACTTAAGGTGAGTCTCATACAAATGTAGGGTGTCTTTTCACTTGGAAACACAGGTTTTTTGTCCAGAACAGAATAGACAGACCATCCTTGTTAACACACGTGGGTTGCAGTCATGAATACATCCCAGCCATATGCCGTTCTTCAGCTGAGATAAAATTGCGGTTCGGGGAAAGCAATGGTGAACTATCCTGTAAAAATCTCACCAGGAATACTTTGTGGGCAATACCTATTGGGCAATACAAAGCAATACCTATTGCCCACAAATTCAGAGAACATCAGAAAGTTTACATCTATCAACTTTCTCATGTCACTTAAATATCAATGATTTATTATCATATGCCCTATCACAGTGATGGCGAACCTATTTACCCATGTCATCTTTTTTTTTTTTTTTTTTTTTTAAATATTGACGTTATTGATGTGCCACTTGCATACATGCATTATAAATTTAACTACTTAATCATATATGGTGACTTATACATATCATATTAGGCTATTTATTTAATAAACTGAAATTATTGAAATTAGTTTTTTTATCAGAATACCAATATTTTCCAACATCCAAGGTGTGTCACCTGAAACCCTCAAGTGTGTCAGTGCTGACACATGTGTCATAGGTTCGCCATCACTGTCCTATCATATATGCCATTCAAAAAAAAAAAAAAAAAAAAAGGAGACAGTATGCCTTTCTCCTGTCAACAGCTTATGTTATTTTATTATAAATGGTAAGCAGATTTACTGAAACAGAGCACCTCTTAACAAATCAATGCTGACTATTGTACATAATATTGTCCTCACCTGACCAATTTTGTATATAATCTCACACTAATTTCTCTGGAATATTAAAACCTGCAGAAGAAGTAAAAAATGATCTATAGTTTCATGCCTCCATTTTATCCCCATCCTTAAGTAATTGTCTTACCCTCCTTCTATTCCTTGGGCAAGATTTTCATTGAACAGCCAAGTGATTGAAACTGTGTGTTCTGTAGCACATTATCTGAAAACATGCAGTGAAATCCCTTCTAGTCCCATCTCTTATTGACTTCCAGAATATTTAGTATTTGAAACACAAATTTTCCTTGTGCACTCCTAAACCTTTAATCCTCTCCATTACTCCAGGAATAAAACCTGTTTCTGACCAACATGAAATACCCCTGCAAAGTGATATTTAAACAGCTCCATTATATTATCAACATTGGTCTCTGAACCCCTATTTCCATTTAACAGGATTATTTTTTTGCAATAGTTTTTTTTCTCCTGCTGGCCATGTAACAAAAGAATTCTTTAGAATTTTCCTTGGACTGGTCACTTTCCTGACTTCATACCTTTCAACCTCTCTATACTTTTTCCATAATTTTTTTCAACTGCAGTTCTTGTTTTGATTTCATCAGTCATCTGCTTTACACCAAAATCATATGGTCTTTTTCACTGAAGGAATGCAATTTGCCAATGTTCTTGATATATATATATATTTTAACTAGCTCCCATGCACTGATTATATCTCTGCATTGCATTTCTTCCATCAATGGAACAACCCTAGCTGAGTTCTAATATTATTATAGTCATGGAAAAATTTCTTTTTCCATGATACTTCTTCATGTCTATTCAGCCTCCAAGTCAAGAGTGACTCTATGGTTGCTCTCACTAATTGGAGGCAAGATTGACATCTCAGTTGCAATCAAATCCTCTGGTGCTAGGACCAAATCCAAAACTCTTGATCCTCATGAATTCCAAAAATTCCATTTAACAATGTACGTTGTTTCTTCTTCCCAATTTATACAGCTATAGTTAATTTCTCATAATGATCACTTGCTTTGCATTTTCCAAATTTACTTGCCTAAATGTGAAATGTCAAAATCTGAAAAGAAAAGTAGGTGTGCTGTAATGATTGCAGAGGAATTGTGTCTGCATAGTGTGGAAGTTGATAGAGCATGCAGAGATTTTGAATCTTTGTGATATGAAGTTGAAATAAACAGGTTAGTATAGGCCACAAAATGCAGAGAATATTGATTGTGAAATGTTTAGGCATATTAGCTGGGCATGTAAAAAGAAGGCGATCCTGATGGAAGACTTTAATTACAGGAATATGGAGTGGAAGGAGGAAATAGTGTATGGGAACAAGGAGAGAGAGAGAGAGAGAGAGTTTGTGGAATTTATGAGAGATAAGTATCTTAAGCAGCAATATGATTGAAGCAAATAGAGGCTTTAATGTTTTGGATTTGGTGATAACTTCACAATATGTAGATGTTAATGAAGTGTTGACACTGCTGCCAGTTGGTGAGAGTAATCATGAGGTACATGTTTGGGAAGTGATGAAACAAGAAAAGGTTACTCCAAAAATGAATACATGTGGAAGTATAAAGCAGGTGATTATAGGAAGCTCTGTAGTCATTTAGCATCAGTATGTTGGGTGGATGAGCTGAGTAGAAAAGATGTTGACAGTGCATGGGAACTCACAAAGCAGTATCTGACAAAAGCAATGTATACATTGGTATGCATTGGTATACCAAGTAAATAGAGTAGGAGTGAAATCAAGCAAGCTGTGCTGGAAAAGAAAATGTTATGGAAGAGGTACAAAATAGTTGGTGGTGATTGGATCCAGGAAGAGTGTAAAGCGCAGTCTAGAAAGCAAGGTGACTAGCATGGTAAAGAAAGAAAAGGTGCAGTATGAGAGTTGATTGGCTCGTCAGGCCAAGGTTATCTGAAGGGAATTTTTCTGCTATATGGCAAGTAAGAGGAAGAATAATTATGGCAGATTAACACTGGTGGATAGCCATGGCAGCAGATTAACAACTGCAAAGGATATAGTGGAATTATTGAATGAGCATTTTATCAGCATATATCATACTGGTGTATATGACAGCATGAAATATATAGAAGAGAGCCAAGTATTAGGAGAATTGGAAATGACAAAATCAGAGATGTATCAGATGTTGGTTGGGTTGAATGTTAATAAGGCTGTGGGAATGGATGACATATCACCGTGTATTCTTAAGGAATGTGCACCACAGTTGGCTATGCTCTTGACCTGGTTATTTAATGAAAGTCTTGCAGTGGGTAGAGTTCCTAAGGAGCAGAAAGAAGGCAAAATAGTACCACTCCACAATCAGGGTTCTAAGCCAGAAGTCTCCAATTGTAGGCCAGTCTGTATAACTGCAGTTGTGATGAAGGTGTTGGAGAGATTGGTAAGGAATAGAATACAGGATTGGGTTGATGAACATAGCTTCTTTTATGATGGGCAGCATGGATTTGTAAAGGGTAGATCCTGTTTTATTAGTTTACTTGCATTTTATGATAAGGTAACAAGTACATTAAGGGAGAATCATATACAGTGATATTTTTGGACTGCTGCGAAAGCATTTGACAGATTACCACATGATAAGTTGGTGTACAAGCTGCAGAGGATTGGAATAGATACATTGGTTCACATTAGAATACATTGGATTGGTTCAGATATATCATGGATCAGAGATTGGTTCTCTGAACGATACCAGCAGGTTGTGTATGATGGAGCAGTCTCAAAAAAGGAGGGTGACTAGTGGCATGTGCCAGAGTTCTGTTCTTTGCCCCTGCTGTTTAACTTATTTGTAAAAGATATATCATGTGGACTGACTGGGGAGCTTCAGTTGTTTACTGATGATGCAAAGTTGGGAAGAATTAAAAGTAGCACTGTTTGATATTATTATTTATTTATTATATATTATTATTTAATATTATTATTGATATTATTTTGATATTAATTCCCTTCAGGAAGATTTGAATAGACGTTTTACTTGGACAAAAGATTGGGGTTGTAGTTTTAATATCAATAAGTGCAAAGTGTTGCATTTTGGAGTACAGAAATATAAGGCTGTGTACTGTATTGATGGTGCCATACTGCAGGAAGTGGATGATGTTAGAGATTTAGGAGTGGTGGTTGACAGTAGATTTAAGTTTAGAAGGCATATTGCTAGTGTTGCAAAGGCTACACATCATAGTGCTGCTATGATAAGAAGTACTCTAACAAGTAGGGATAAGGCAGTGGTTGTGCTACTGTATAAGGCACCGGTCAGGATGGACTTGAATTATTGTGCTCATATCTGGCCGCCTGGTGACCAGATACTGAGCAATGTGATGTGGAGACTTTGGAGAGGGTCCAGAGATGAGTGACTAAGACGATGTCGGGACTTTGAAATGCTGGCTATGGAAAGAGGTTGAAGAAATGGGATTGCAGAGTTTAGTGGATGGGAGGAAGAGAGGTGATATGATAGAGACATTTAAGTTTGTTGAGAGGATTTTATCAGATTAATTGAGATTGGATTATAAAAAGAGTAGAAGGTAGAGGGGAAGAACCAGAGGTCACTCCTGGAAGTTATGTAAAAGTGTGGTGAAGAGCGATATGAGGAGTAGATTTTTTGCATGGAAAATTGTCAGTGAATGGAACGTATTGCTAATGTAAGGAGTGTTAAAGATTTTAAAATTTTATGTGATAAATATATTGTCAGTTGAATATTCCTCCCACGATGAGTCTTTTGACTCCAACTCCATGGAGGGTGTAATAATAATAATAACAATAAATATTTCCTGCTCATCATTGTTTGTTATTTATCTTGTCCTACCCAACTCCTAACCATACCTTTTCAAACTTTTAGTGCATTTTCTTCAATTATATATACTCTGAGAGGAAAGAAACTCGTCACTTATCATAAGTGACAAGTTTTTGAAATTTGAAATATTCTATACTCTTCTACTTCTGTCAGGATGTTATCTTCTGTCAATCATGCTTAACTGATTCCAATAATCATTGAACAGGCTGAAACTCCACTGCCACCACTTCATTTCCTTTATTTCTAATACCAGTATTTGTATAAAGAAATATCAGTGCATTATCTATTATTATTATTATTATTATTGTTCCGGGCAACTCCAAGGAGTTGACAGACTCATCAAAGGAGGCCCTAACATCATGTCAAGAACAACTATTCGACATTCACACAGTATTTATCATACCTTGCCTTGAACTCATTCACAGTCGTAGCACCCACAACACAATCTGGAAGCTTAGTCCACTCATTCACTACTCTCAAAGTAAAAAACCTGACAAGGGTGTTAACCCTTGTCAACCATGCTCTTGCCCAGCTTCCATTCATGGCCCCTATCCTCCCACCACCAGTCATATTTTCAAAAATATCTTCTGGATCAATCTTATAGAAACACTTCAGTAATTTAAATGTCTCAATCATATCACCCCTCCTTCGCCTATCGACCAATTTCTGCAACCCACAAATCTCCAACCTATTTTCATAAGGTTCATTCCACAGACCTGCTGTCATCTTGGTCACTCGTCTCTGGATCCTCTCCACTTCCTCCCCATCACGAAGAAACCCTGGTGCCCATAACTGGGCACAGTAGCCCAGATGGGATCTTATCAAGGCTCGATACAGAGGAACAACAACTTGTTTGTCTCTGTATGTTAAAATATTTTTCAGAAGCCAAGTGATTTGGTGAGCTGTTTTAGTCACTTTTGCAATGTTCCCCCTAAACTTCAATTCCCTATCCACCAACACTCCCAAATCCCTTGCCTCATCAATCTCCTGGAGTACGGTTCCACCAATGCGATATACTGCTGCTATTCTTTTCACCCCAAAGTGCATAACCTTACATTTTGGCACATTAAATTGACATCCATTTTTCCTAGCCCAGTCCTCCAAACTATCCAAATCATCCTGTAAAATTTTGACATCCTGTGCACTCATAATTGCTCTACCCAACTTTGCATCATCAGCAAACAAGTGAACACTTCCTCTCAGATCCTTTCCTATATCATTGATGAACAAATTGAAAAGCAGTGGTCCAAGAACAGAACCCTGTGGCACTCCACTAGTCACAAGCCGTCTTTTAGACTCCACTCCTGAATAAACCACTCTCTGGTATCTCTCCTTCAACCACCCTCCTATCCATCTCACCAACCCTATATCTATCCCCATCTGCTCCAGTTTACTGATTAGGGTTCTATGTGGTATCCTATCAAAAGCCTTGGCAAGGTCCAGTAATATTACTGTAAACCTATTACCCCTATCCAGTTCCGCCGTCACTGTGTTATAAAATGTGAGCAAGTTACTGAGGCACGATCTACGCTTCACAAAACCATGTTATCCCCCATACAATATCCCATTTTCATCTATCCAATCCTGTATTCTTTTCTTGACTAATTTCTCTAAGACCTTGACAACGATTCCTGATATGCTAATCGGTAGGTAATTTACAACAGCAGTCTTGGAACCACCTTTATGGAGTGGAACTATTTTCCCCTCTTTCCACCTCCTCGGGACTAAACCAGACCCGAGACTCAAATTAAACAAAATGGTCAAGGGTACTGACAATTCTTTAGCTGCTTCTTGTACAACACGAGCTGGTATACCATCCAATCCCACAGATGTATTGACATTGAGGTTATGCAATAGACTACTCACCTCCACTTCATTCACCACAATTCCCGTATAATCTACTGGTACATTCGTTTCTGCAATGTCACCATCTGGATGATATATTCTTGCAACGTGCTCACTCAGTAACTCAACTATATCAACTGATTCAGTTACCTCCCTACCATCGGTATTCTTTAAAATCATTCTGCCATGTACATTTTTCCTTTTACTTGCTACATATCTAAAAAACTGTTTAGGATTCTCTTTAGCCTGCATGGCCAATGTTCTTTCGTAATCCTTTTTTGCTTTTCTTACCACACTCATTACCCTTCTGACATGCGCTTTATATCTTTCGTGTGCCTGCCTGTCACCTTTCTCCTTAAATTCCCTCCATAGTTGTTTCTTTTTTTGCAGCTCAAGCTTAATGGTGTTATTCATCCATTTAACCCCTACTTGATTTATTATTCGGACTCTAGGTATATAGTCAGCCATTTCTTCATGCAAACACTTCTTAACCAATGGCCAATGTTGTTTAATTTGTATATAAATGATATAGGAAACGGCTTAAAGGGAGATATTCAGTTGTTTGCTGATGACGCAAAGTTGTGTAGTGCAATAAAAAATCAAGCTGATGTTGAAAGTTTGCAGGAGGATTTAAATAAGCTGGTAAAATGGGCAAAAGAAAATGGATGTCAGTTCAATGTGGAAAAGTGTAAAGTCATGCATTTTGGGATTAAAAGATTACCAGCTGTGTACTACATCGATGGAAAGGTACTCCAAGAGATTGATGAGTCTAGGGACTTAGGGGTATTGGTAGATAGGGAGATGAAGTTCAGAGGACACATTGCTAAGGTGTCCAAGATTGCACATAGGATTACTTGGTTGTTGAGGAACACACTGACATCCAGAGATAAAGAGGTTATTATTCCCCTTTATAAAGCATTGATACTTCCACATTTGGATTACTGTGCTCAGGTCTGGTCACCTGGATTCCTTGGAGATGAGGAGGCTGTGGAGAGGGTTCAGAGAAGAGTGACCAAGTTGGTGAGTGATATAAAAAATGCTCCCTGCATTGATAGATTGAAAGCTTGTGGATTGCAGAGATTGGTTGATAGGCGAAGAAGAGGGGATATGATAGAAACATTCAAATTACTAAAAGGTTTTTATAGGATTGATGCAGGGGAAATGTTTCAGCTGTGTGATAGTGATGGAAGAACAAGAGGTCATCTCTGGAAATTAAAGAAGAGTGTGGTTAACAAAGGTGTCAGAACAAGGTTTTTTGCCTGGAGGGTGGTGAATGAGTGGAATTCATTGCCTGACTTAGTTGTGAGCTCTTCGTCTGTAAATGAATTCAAAAAGAGATATGACAGATATTGTTTTGCTAGTTTGGGTCTCCCGTGATGAGTCTACTGGCTCCATGGAGATACCCGTAATAATAATAATAATAATAACTACCTCCCATGCACTATCGACTTCTAGTCCTTGCAGTTGTACATGCCATGGCACTGAACCAATCAAACTCCTAAGCTTGTCATACTTTCCATCCCGATAATTCCACATGTACCCTGTCTTAATTGAAAATTCTACACCTTTAGCCACCTTCCAAGTCAAGACCCTATGATCACTCTCCCCAATTGGTGGCAATGTGGTCATATTTGTTACAGCCAAATCCTCAGATGTAATTACTAGGTCAAGCACTCTCTGACCCCTAGTATTTTCCATTACATGCTGTCGCAGATAGTTATCCCTTAATAACCGCATAAAATCCAATTCCTTCCTCCCGTGTGTCCTCTCCTCACTCCAATCAATGCGACCATAGTTGAAATCTTCCATAATAATCACCCTCCTTCCACTCATTTCTTCTATTTGCTTGTGCATACTGTCACCACCATCTTTTTCATCACCTGGTCTATAGCAGCACCCAATTGTATATTTAGTTCTGCTAGCCACAATCTCACACTAAATGGCCTCAAATGTGCCCTTTTCTCTATCCTGCAATTCAACTTCTATTCTCCTTGGCTGCAGCTCATCAGCTATCATTGACAATACTCCTCCCCCATTTTATTCTCCCTGTCATTCCTGAACACACTATACCCATCACATTCAATCCCACTAGCTGTCATATAACCTGTGTTCTGGAAGTGCCAACCATGGCCAAAAACTCTTCCTTCTTGTTCCTAATACTCCTAGCATTTGTGTACATGAATTTAAGACCCCCATTAGCCCCGACCCTACCTTGATGCCTTGTATTAACTATCCCACTCTGATTTGTTGTCCTTATTTGCTCGGGCATATTATATTCATTCTTATATTCAACTGCCTCCCTAAGGACTGTATATCTACTCCCCCCCCCCCCTAATAAATCTAGTTTCCCTGAATTTGCACATCCACCATTCAGCAGCACTTTCTCAAGTCTTCTTACACTGTAACCATTCAAATGCAAGCCATCCATCTTATATAGATCCTTTCGCCGATCGAACTCACTCCACAAGTCCACAAATTCCACACCACTCGTCATACATAACCCACGGATAAAGTCATTCGCAATTATGGCCCTTTTAAACATTTCACTGTCATACCGTGGCAAAAGACTAATCATTCCAACTCTCTCACTCTTTTCTTTTGCTACCTCAAACAATTCATTCAGGTCTTCTATCATTTCCATTTTGTCTCCTTTCACATCATTCATACCTGCCACAACAATCATTTCTTTCACCCTTTCCTTTTGCTCTCTAATAGATTCATTTACATCCTTTATGGTTACACCAGGTTGGTACGATTTTGTCAAATCCTCTACTATCACACCTCGTACTAACGAGTCTCCATACAGCTCTCTATCCTTCATTTTGTTAATGTTCACACTCATGTCTATTTTTCCTGTCATACTTTTTATTATTGTATAATAAAATTATTTAATCCTTTATCCAAGTGTGAGCAAACAAGGTTTGCACCTGAAAGTATCTTCAGGACTGGGGTAAGGTGGTACAACACCAGGGCAACACGTTGCAAAGGTGGAGAAAGCTACTAACTCTGTTGTACCACCTTACCGCAGTCCTGAAGATACTTTCAGGCGCAAACTTTGTTTGCTCACACTTGGATAAAGGATTAAACTAATTTTATTATACTCTAACCAAGTGAAAAATAAACTTTCAACATCTTTCTCTAAATCCAGAGTAATTTATTAAAAAGGGTGGCACACCATTTGGCAACTCCTATAAGTAGAGATGACCTGCTAATGCTTCTGCCTGGTATCTCCACTTGGGCCTGGCTCCCACTGAAGAGACCTTGATAAAGGTCGAAACTAGTCTGGGTAGTGGCCCTTTCCTTAATGCATAACATTAGGCATATCTGCAATGAGATGTGTTTTGCATTATAGGAGATGCTGATATAGGAGGGTTGGTAGCTTTCTCCACCTTTGCAGCGAGTTGCCCTGGTGTTGTACCACCTTACCCAAGTCCTGAAGATACTTTCAGGCACAAACTATGTTTGCTCACACTTGGATAAAGGATTAAACTAATTTTATTATACTCTAACCAAGTGGAAAATAAACTTTCAACATTTTTATTATTGGCTGGTTCATTTAGTCGACTTTTGCTCATACGCTTTAGCTGCTGTTTTGCCCTTTGTATTGCACCATTCAACAACGCGATCTCACTCATTGCGTCTATCTCATCTTTTTTTATGCTCAGTAAAACCATTAATACTCTCATTCACACTTTATACATTCACACTCTCACAATTCTCTGGTACAACCTCGTCGTTTCTTGTCATATCCCTATTTTCTTCATTCTGAAGTTTGACAAAAATATCACACTCGCGATCCGAAATACTCTTCAATTTCTCATTCTCCCTACATGTTCTACACACATTCACTCCTTTATTATCATTTAACTGCACTCCGTAAAGCGTACATTTCGCAGCTATTACACTGAATCATCTCTTTTATACTACCATTCTTTGATAAAGATGGCGAACCATCATTACTGGCCGCCATTTTCCTTCATACTGGAGCAATACTTACTTGCAACGTATTTTATCAAATTATAAATTATAACACACCAAAAACACACAAAAAGATGCACTAAGAGACGCAAGGCAAACAAAACTACGCAATATTAAATAAATTTATCAACGATAACTGAAAATAATACTTATCTTATCCGGAGCTTTCATGAACACTACACACTACGAATCCCTCTAGTGGTGACAGCCTATCTACATCATGTACCTTGGCATTTTTTTCACTTGTTTATACTATAAATTAAAGATACCAAGAAATTATATGCTTGGTTTAATCCTTTATCCAAGTTCAGGACTGGAGCAACTCGTATATAGATACTTATAACTTCACATCACTTGCCTTAGTATCCCATAATGCAAAGCACATATCCTTATGGGTATGTATAATGCTATGCATTATGGGAAGGGTCACTACCCAGACCGGTTTCGATCTTTATTGAGGTCTCTTCAGGGGGTGATACTAAGGAATTTGGAACTTCTTTGGGTGATGGACTGAGTCCTTGACTCTTCATCCCCTCATCTGAACTTTAGTTTGTGGGAGGGAATTAGTGTGGGTTAATTACCTGCTCTTTGTGAGCATTTTATGCTGCATTAGCTTTCTCTTGCGATGAAGGATTTTGGTTTTCTTTGTTTGAAGTAATCTGAGGGCTTGAACATCTGCTGCCTGTTAAATTGGCTGATTTGAGTGATTATCTCTGGCTGTGAAGAATTTTTCTGCAATGCCTATGATGTAGGTCTTGATATCTAGAAGGTTGGCTTCTCAGTGTAATTTGAGGTTTCTGATGAACCAAGGGTAATGAAACGCCATTCTTAGACATTTATTCTGGATCGTTTGTAGTCTTTGGATGTTTCGTTTAGTCGTGTGTCCCCAGGTAGGTGAGGTGTAAGTTAGTTGAGGTCTTATCACTGATTTGTAGACGAGAATTTTGTTGTTTAATGTTAGGAAGCTATTCCTATTGAAGAGTGGGTAAAGCTGTGCTATAGTCTGATTAGCTTTAGTTGGGATACTATTTATGTGTCTTGAAGTTTAGGTGTTTATCAAGCTTCACTCCTAGATATTTGGTTGAGTTATGCCAAGGGATGGTTTTTCCAAACATTTGTTGTATGGTTGTGTTCGGGTTTGCTTTATGTCTGGTAAATAGTACTGTGGAGCTTTTCCCTAGGTTGATTGATATACACCATTTGCTGTACCAATTCTCTAATACATTGCTATCTGCAGCTTGTTTATAGCCAGTTGAGGCCATAAACTTTGCTTTTCAGAGTGACCTTGCGATGATAATCATGTCATCAGCATGGAGGGCAGTGATGGATTGGGATAACTCAGGGAAATCTGCCATGTATATGGAGAAGAGTAAGAGAGAGCGATGGCAAAGAGCCCTGAGGGACCCCACCGTAATTCTTCTTGCAGTGGATCTGACTCCATTGATTTTTATTCTCAATTTTCTGTTGTTCAGATATGATTTAATGAGTAGAACTAGTGGTAACGGGATTCCTGCTTGACGTAATTTGGAGATTAGACCCTAATGCCAAATTCTATCAAATGATTGAGTTATGTCCAGGAAGACTGTACCTGAGTGTTGGTGCCGTTCATAACCTTGGGTAATGTATTCAATGAAGCTGTAAATTTTAAGTGTTGTGGAGTGATGAAGCCGAATTGTTCATTTTGTATAACGTGGTTGTTATCGTCTTGTATGACGTGACTGCCTCTTGAATTTGTGCAAGTATAGCGTCTTCGGCTATCTTACCTACATGTGATAGGAGACTGATCGGTCTATAATTCTGAGGAAACTGTGTGTTTTTTCCAGGTTTTGGAATTAGGAAGACATCTGTGAGTTTCATTCTAAAAAGTAATTTAGCTGTAGGATGGCATTAATAATGGCCACCAGATGCATAATACCTTTACATGGAAGTAGTTTGAGTGCCTTATTTGTGATTCCATCTGGTCCTGCAGCCTTTTTGTTATTTAGTTTTTTAAGATTTGTTATATTGCTACTGGTGATATGGATTTGTTATTGGATGGGAGTGTGGCATTTGGAGTTATTTTATGCACTTGGGTGTGGATTTTTCTTATGAAGTTTATATCTATATTGTCATAATTGGGCTACGTTGTCTTTCAAATGCTTCTGCTTTTTCTTCATCATTGTAAGCTATTCTACATTCACTTTGATTGGAGGAAGAGTGTTGTTTTGAGCGAAACAGTCATATAATTTTCCACAAAGATTGATCTTCTGTGTTTAGGTGTTGTATCTTGTTTTTCCAAAGCTGGTTTCAGTGATCCTTAAGAACATATCGAACCTGGTTCGTTGCTCTGTTGACCGCCTGTTTATCTATGGGATCCATTGTTCTGTGATAAGTCTACTTAAATTGTTTTTTTCTCGGATAAGAAGTTTTATGTCCTCTGGGAGACTTTTATGTCCTCCATTGGCTGTGCACAGATGGTTATATTTGTTACCTGTGATGTTGCTTTTAATATTTGCTTTTCATAGGATGTCACTGCCTTTTCTATTTCTTCAGGAGATGTAATATGTGGTACTGGGCGAAGGTTTTCCTGGAGGTCTGAGGAGAGTCAATTCCAGTTAATAATTAGTTGCCAGCCTGGTTGACTGAGTGGTTAGCATATCCGCTCTCCAGTCAAAAGGTTGCAGGTTTGAATCTTGCCGTGGGCATGGATGTTTATGATTGTCTGTGAAAGTACTAGTGGTGGTAGTCGGCGGTAGATGGTGTTAGTGTTAGGTGATGAAGGTTGGTGGAGTAGTGAGATGTAGAGTAGATGCCTTCCCTCGATGAGTCTTTGGACTCACTGGAGGGGTGATGTAATAATAATAATAATAATAATTGTGGTGGTATTTTCAGTTAAATCTTGAATGGTGCCTAGTTGCAATATGATAGGGTTGTGATCAGAACTCCAGTCGGTAATTGCTTGTAGTTGGTAGCTGTGCGTTATGTTTTTTTAATATAGCTATATCGAGTACATCAGGATGGCTGGTTGTTTCGTAGTATGTGGGTTCTGTGGGTCCTATTACTGTTATATTTCATGAAGTAGTATAAGAGTTGGGATTCTTCCATTGATATTTGAGTTTCTGTTGTTCCAGACTGAATGTTTAGCATTAAAATCTCCAGCTATGATTACTGCACAGCCTGCGTTTAGTATCACATCTTAGTCTGATTCTAGAAGTTTTTTATTCGAGGGGTTGTAGGCTGCGAAGATCGTGATACTCCTTGTGTTTTCCATATGTATTTCTATTCCTGTTATTTCCATTTGTTCTGTTTGGGGATTTGGCCATTGTGTTGTGTTTTATGTTTCTTTTGACAAAGATTGCGGTTCCTCTCCTCTTGCAGAGTTCTGTCTGTACAGTATGTAATATAACTGTTGATTTTATTCTGATCTTGTCACTTGGATGAAGGTGTGATTCATTTATGAGAATGATGTCTGCTTGGGTTTCTGCTGCAAACTCCTGTAGTTCTTGTATTTTGTTGGATAGTCCGTTGACGTTTCAGCTGACAATCTGTAATGAATTAGGTTTTCTTTTGGATTTATCCATTAAGGATTTTAGAGAACAGATTTGAGAGAACTGTGTGTGTGTGTGTTAGGATGATATCCTTGGCTTCTTGAGTTGGGTTGGTTTGCTGGAGTTCATCAAGCATTTTTCATACGCAGCTTGTCATGTTCTGTAGGATAGATTTGTTGGTTTGGTGTGAATGGTTTATTCTTGGCTTTGGGTCTTTTAGGTAGGTTGGTCTTGCTACTTCAGCGTACGTCTTTCTGTCTGTCATGGAGATGGTGGCTTTATGTGCGGATGTGCGTTCTTGTATGGGTCTGCTGGTTTGGAGTTGTGTCTTCTGGTTTTGAGGAAATGCTGTGCAGCCCCTGTAGTTTGTGTGTGGCCCTCCACAATTTGCACATTTTGCTGGTTGTGTGCTTGGTTTTTGGCATTCAGTTGTTGCATGTTTGCCACCACATTTAACGCATTGGTAATTTGCAGCATCATTCATAATGCTGCTGCAATGTGAATGCTGCCACAATGTCATCACTGCCAAAAGTTTGGCAGTGATGACATTGCATCATTATTGATTTGTGTTTTAATGATTCGCTCTTTATGACTAAATCACAGATAGTTTGCAGATTGTAAATGTGTTTCTTGTCTTTGCTGATTTCTACCATTACTAGAGGATATGGTGTTTTATCAGTTCTATGCATACAGCTGGCTTTAGTAGGTCTGAAGCCTTTGTTTTGTAGGTCTGATGTAATTGATTCTGTTACCACTCTGAGCACAACTTTGAGGTTCTTTTCAACACTCAGGGCAAATGTGTGGTAGGAAAGGTTGCTATTATCTAGTAATTTGGTTAGTTTTCTGTAATCAGTAGAAGTTTTTGGTTGCATGTGAATTCCTTCTTCTGTATTAATTAGTAGCTTTCGTAAATGATATTTCTAGTGTTCAGAGGACAACTAGACAAGAAGTGACAACTGATGTACAGCAATTTTTATCTCTTAGGATGACTGGGGGTATTCTTTCCTTTGGGATATTGTTGCTGCATCCTCTGGATCTAGTGACTGCCCTGAGCTCCAGTGTCATGTTCTCGTAGTGTCGGATTTCCAGACTGTTGTTTGTGACAATTGTGTGTGTGTGTGTGTGTGTGTGTGTGTGTGTGGAAGAGGGGGGAAACGTTTCATATAGCTTTATTTTTCCTGGCCAGTTATTATTAAGTATTTCACCTAATCGGAAAAATTCCCGATATATGTCATCGAATTTCATTTCATCTATTAGTTTTTCTGTGTCTATATATCTGTTAATGTCAATTATCAAAACTATAAGTTTGAGAAGCAGGTCCTAGAACCCAAATGTGAAATCCCATAGTTCAAATTGATGATCTACCAGCAAAGAAAAGATCCCAGTCCCGAAGGGCTGCCAGCAAAACTGAGCATTATAAAAAAAACGTGCGAAGTAACGGTGGAAGAGTCGTGATTTCGGAAAAGAAAACCAGTGGTGTGATCAGTGTCACACCACTGGTCCTCTTTTCAGGCGGAGCCTACACAGCCATTGACCTCATGTACATTTTGTGCAGAGGGGGAGAAAGTAGAAATTCGAGCTGGGATGGAGCCCGTGCAATGTGAAAAACATGAAACGTTACTGAAATCAGACACAGTTATCTAGTGGAAAGAAGTGAACACGTCCCCTCTCGTGCTAGTCCTTTTTTGAACCAATTCTAATCCAAAAAAAAAAAAAACAGGTGATACAACCATTAACCATTAACATTACTGACAGGATGGGTGAAGCACAAGTGCTTTTCATATTCCCCTTTATCTGTAATGAGGGAGATTTGTGAGCAATTAAGCTCGCTCGCCCTTTGAGGGCAGTTGTGTTAGCTATGATCAGTTGAGAGAAGAATAGCCTTCGGTCTTTTGTGTTTGTAGTAATCAGTCTCATTGTAATTGACAGCTTGTACGATTAGTGGGTTTGAATGTGAACTTGACTTCACAAAGAATTTTTCTGCAAGATTACGAAGAAAGGAAGAGATATATGGAATGCCGGTTTCTTGGTGAATCTGTGAATTTCTGATGAACCACAGTGCATCCAGGATCATCCTAAGGCATTTGTTTTGGATTCTCTGCAATTTCAAAATATTTGATCTTGAAGTGTGACTCCATGCTGGTGAGGCGTGGTTAATGACTGGATGTATTACCATCCGGTAAAGAAGCAGTTTATTATGTAGGTTCAATTTGCACTTGCGGTTGATCAATGGGTAGACCTGTGCTATTACTTTGGAAGATTTGGAGCCAATGAGATTGATGTGCTTGTTAAAAAGGAGTTTCTTATCCATTAATACCCCAAGATATTTGGTCTCTGATTGCCATGGGATCTTATGACCAGAGAGCAGGAAGTCTTCTTTATTGCAGACCTTTCTTCTTGAAAACAGCATGGCTGAGCTTTTGAGGGGAGTTAACTTGAATCCTCCAGTTGGTGAACCAGTTTGCTAGCTCATTGATACTCTCTTGGAGTCTAGTGATTGCTAGGCGAGGGCTGAGCGATCTAGCTAGAATAGTGGTGTCATCGGCATAAAGGGCCATAGTAGTTGTTCTTGAATTGAGAGGAATATCTGCAATGTAAGTTGTGGAAAAGTATTTGGGCCAGAAGAGAACCCTGAGGTATTCCCGCCAGAATTTTGTGCCTTGATGACACAATTCCGTTGAGTTTTACTTGCATGTATCTTTCATTAATATATAATAAATTTAGTTTAATCCTTTATCCAAGTGTGTGCAAACAAAGTTTGCGCCTGAAAGTATCTTCAAGACTGGGGTAAAGTGGTACAACACCGGGCAACTCCTTGCAAAGGTGGAGCAAGATACCAACACTCCTATCTCAGTATCTCCCATAATGCAAAACACATCTCCTTGTGGATATGTATAATGTTATGCATTAAGGGAAGAGCCAATACCCAGACTAATTTCGACCTTTATTGAGGTCTCTTCAGTGAGAGCCAGGCCCAAGTGGAGATACCAAGGCAGAAGCAATAGGAGAGGTCATATTTACCTATAGGAGATGTGCTTTGCATTACGGGAGATACTGAGATAAGAGTGTTGGTAGCTTGCTCCACCTTTGAAAGGAGTTGCCTGGTGTTGTACCACTTTACCCCAGTCCTGAAGATACTTTCAGGTGCAAACTTTGTTTGCACACACTTGGATAAAGGATTAAACTAAATTTATTATATTCTGACCAAGCGAAAAATAAACTTTCAACATCTTTCTCTAAATCCAGAGTAATTTAATAAAAAGGTGGCACACCTTTTGGCAGCTCCTATAGGAGGCGATGACCTTGCTAATGCTTCTGCCTTGGTATCTCCACTTGGGCCTGGCTCCCGCTGAAGAGACCTCATTAAAGGTCGATACTAGTCTGGGTAGTGGCCCTTCACTTAATGCATAACATTATACGTATCTGCAAGGAGATGTGCTTTGCATTATGGGAGATACTGAGATTGGAGTGTTGGTAGCTTGCTCCGCCTTTGCAAGGAGTTGCCAGGTGTTGTACCACTTTATTCCAGTCCTGAAAATACTTTCAGGCGCAAACTTTGTTTGCACACACTAGGATAAAGGATTAAACTAAATTTATTATAGTCTGACCAAGTGAAAAATAAACTTTCATTAATATATGAATATATGAGTTTCACTAGTTTAATTGGGATATTGTTTTCAATTAATTTGAAGATAATGCCTTGGTGCCAGATCTTATCAAAGACCTTGGCAACATCCAAAAATACAGCAGCACTGTGAAGGTGCCAGTTAAAACCATGAGTGATATGTTCTGGTAGTCTGTGAATTTGTTGTACTGTGTTGTGAGCTTCGCAAAACCCAAATTGCTCATTTGGGATTATTTTCTGTTTGTCCGCTGCTGATTGTAATCTTGATAGGATGACCTTTTCTATTACTTTGCCAAGACAGGAAAGAAGACTGATGGGCCTGTAGCTTTGGGGAAGTTGTGGGTTATTACCAGGTTTTTCAGAGGTATAATGTCCACGATTTTCTGGCTTTCTTAAAATGGAATTGATAATATTAACTAGATGAATTATGGGTTTCCGTGGGAGTAGCTTTATTGTTCTATTGGTAATGCTGTCAGGGCCAGGAGCTTTTTTATTCTTCTGATGGGAAATAATATTTATTATTTCTGTTGGAGATGTGGGGGTGATGGTTTCTGAATCATCCTTAGACTGTCTTAGTGCATTTCTAACTTTACGATGAACTTTGTAAATATGATTGATATTTAAGTTTACGTAAGATGGGCTGCACTGATTTTCCAGATTGTCAATTAGGGCTTCTACTTTTTCTTCATCTGAGTGTGCAATTCCAAGATTGGTCTTCAAAGGGGGGAGTGGTTGTCTTTTGGTACGAAGAGATTTTACAAACTTCCACATGGAGTTATCCTCTGGGATGATTTCCCTGAGTTTGGATTCCCATTTGAAATTCCTGTGCATCTGGAGGGCTTCTCGAACCTGTCTGTTCAGGCTGTTTAAGGTAGTTTTATCCTGTGGGGCTCTGGTGTTGTGATATCACTTTCTGGCTTTATTTTTGGCCCTAATCAGGTCCATTATCTCTTCTAGGATCCAGTTGGGAGTATGGAAGAGTGGTTTGAGAGACTGATGCTATTGCTGTGTTGATTTGCCTAGTTAAATTGCTTACAGCTTGGTCTATTTCTTCTTTTTTACGAATGATGGGGGGAAGACTGATGTGGACTGGGAGAACCTTAGAGCTTGTCCCATGGTAAGAAAGAATGATGGGGAGAGAGCTGATCTTGAAGTCCTAACCTGAGCAGGATGGGATTATGATCTGAGTTAAGCTCTTCTAATGTCTCCAGCTGGTATTGATATTTGACGTTTCTGAGGATAACTATGTCTAATACATCAGAACTTTCTGATGGGCTGTAGTGGGTGGGCTCAGTGGGTCCAGCTACTATTGATGAGTTGAGTGACATATAGTTGAATAAGGTACGGCCTTTGGAGTTGATTGACGAACTGAACCAGGCCGTATATTTGGAGTTTAGGTCTCCTGCTATAATTATGGAATCCGTGTAGCCGAGGATGGAGTCTAAGTCTGCAGTCAATAGTGGAATGCTGGGAGGATTGTATGCTGCATAGATTTTGAGTTTCGCCTGCGTTATTAGTGTGCACTTCCACACCCGTCACCTCAAGGTTTAGAGTTTGGGGATTGGTCAGCGAGTTGTGGCTCAAATAATTTTTAATAAAAATAGCTGTGCTGCCTCCACTAGAGTTAAGTCTGTCTATCCTATATAAAATATAACCTCTTAGTTTTGGGTTGTTTGATGGTCTGAGGCAGGATTCACTGATCAAGATTATGTCTGGATTGTATTTTTTTGCGAATTCTTGCAGCTCGAGAATTTCATTTGTTAAGCCATTGGCCTTCCATGCTGTTAACATGAGAGAATTTGGTTTAAATTTTTTAAACATTATAGAGAGCTGTTAATATGGATTGGGTTTCTAGATAGAATCTCTTTCTGGAAGATGGTGAGGTGCTTGCTTTGCTGAATTCATGCAGCATTGTTGCAAGTGACAATTATAAAGCTGATGTGAGATTAGAGCTTGTTTGCTCTTGCGATGAAGGAGTCTGGGCTTTTACGGCTTCTGCATATGATTTGGACATGGATGAAGGTCAAGTGCCTTCCTGTGTTGCCGAACGTGAGGTATCTGGAGGGTGACCTGTTTTGTTGTTTGTGTCATTGCTTGGAGGAGTGTGGTTCGTTCTTGTTGATCCACGGTTTTTGGGTGGAAAAGGCATCTCTTTTAATTAGAGGGATGTGGTCCTCTACAATTGGCATAGCAGGCAGGTGTGGATCTGGGCTTGGTGCAGGAGTTAGTTTGGTGACCCTCACTGCATTTTAGGCATCTGTAGGCAGCTCTGCACAGTTTCTAGGCATACCCGAACCTCTGGCATCTGTGGCACCGCCCTGCCGATGCCTTCTTCCTTAGAGGGTCGGTTGTAATTTTAAGCTTACAAATGTCGGTAACTTCATAGATTCTTTTTTGTGTGTTGGAGATTTCGACCAACACCAGTGGCATTAGTGTTTTATTTGACCTCAACATTCTACTGACTTTGATTGGGGTCAATCCATGATTGATGAGGTCAGCTGTGATCTCATCAGTTGTGATGCCCTCAGTCACTCTTCTTAGAACTACTTTTAAGTTCTTCTCGCTTGCCAGCGCAAAGGTGTGGAAGTGCAGTTTAGAGTTGTCCAGCATTTTCATCATCATGCAATAATCTGTGACATTGGTAGGGTGAATCTTTACACCCTCTTCAGTATTTCTTGCCCAGGAGAAATTGATATTTTGTTCTCCTAGGGATCTTGAGACTGAGGTCCATTTATCTTTATCTCGAAGATAACTGGAGGGACCTATTCTTATCTCTCTTGGGTGACCTAATTTTGGTGAGTTGTTACATCATCTTCCATTCCACCTTCCAATGTTCTGCATCTTTTATTACATTATTCCTCTTGTGAACAATCGAACTTTCAGGGAGTCTTTGTAGGTGGAACAGGTGTAATGTCCTCTTCGATATCCAAATCATCATCTTCAGTGTCATTTACTTGAGTGAAGAGATTCAAGCAACCAGGATAATCCTTTTCAAATTTCTTTAGGATGAATTTGAGAATGTCAAATGACGTATCTTTGTTTAGATGTTGAATGGCGTCCTTGATATCTTTTACATTCTCCATCCTTGTGTACGATCTAGGAGGATGGTCTATTGACAAATCCCTTAGACTCACGCAAGAGTCTACCAGCTAAGAAATGTGTAATCACAAAAATAGACAAAAGGAAGAAAGCTTACCTCTAAATATATCATTCGGAAGTCTCAACAATTACACACTCGAATTAATCCACCTTCACCACTCTAATCCTCTACATGATCACTAACTTCTAAGATAACACGAACACACCAATTCAATTCGAAAACTGAATTCCTCTCTCTTCCCTGTTTACTTTCTTTTTCAGCTGATACTAAGGTTGAAGTAAGGCAGAAGTCATATTTTCATATATGAGTTGTCAAAAGGTGTCACCCGTTATTATTAAATTACTCTGGATTAGAGAAAGTTATTGGAAGTTTTTCACTTGGTTATCATCATTATCAACAACCATGGGTCCAATGCCCATAGGTGTCTGCTGCTATCTTGATATGATTCTTCCATTGCATTCTGTTTTGTGCAAGATGACTCAATTTGCATATAGAGTTTCTGCACCATTTGATGATGCCATCGCCCCATTCTCTGTTTGGTCTTTCTCTTTTGTTCTTTCCTTCAATCATTCCAAACAGCAACGTTTTTAATTTTCTCTCATCATTCTTTCTACATATATGGCCAAATAGACGTAGTTTCCTTTGATTATTTTTCTGGATCAGGTTTTCTTTTGGTTGAACAATGAGGAAATCTAACCTAGATTTCCTCATTGTTCACTTTCTGTATCCAGCTTATTCTCAAGATCTTTCTATAGCACTTCCTCTCAAATGCCAATATTCTCCTTTCAGATTCTCTCAGTAGTACCCAGGCCTTGCATCCATAGAGTATGCTGCTGAAGATACAGGTTTCTACAATGCACGGTTTAGTTTGCATCTTTATAGCTCGGCTCTTCCATATTTTGTCCATGGTTTTTAAAATAGTTGTTGCTCTGGCTATTCTAATTTTTATCTTTTTTTTGGGATCCAAGTCATGTGTCATGTGGCATCCAAGATATGTGAACTGTTCCACATTTTCCAGTTGAAATCTGTTTATCGTAACTCTGTTCAGTAACTCCTATTGTCCGAATATCATTGTTTTAGTTTTTTCAAAGTTGACATTTAATCCATATCTTTTTCCTTCTATGTATAGTGTTTGCAATGTCTGTTCCAGCCTTGCTGCGTCTTCTTCAATCACGACGATGTTCATCTGCAAAGCAGAGGTAGTTTATTCTCATGCCATTTATTGAAATGCCTCCACCTTCTTCTTTAATCTTATCTAATGTTCTTCCCATATGAGTGATGAAGATGATTGGTGATATTGGGTCCCCTTGTCTTGTGCTTTACTAGTGGCAAACCAATCTCCAGTCTCACCTGCTATTCTGATTTTTGCTTGTGCTTGGCTGTTTATATCTTTCAGCAGGCGGATCAATTTATTGTCCACACCATAGGATTCCAAGACAACCCATGTTATATTTTGGTCAATATTATCAAATGCTTTTTGGAAGTCCACGAAACAGCAATATATATTTTTGTTCTTTCTTCGAGCTTTCTCTGCTATTAGTCTTAGTGCGAGTATTTGTTGCACTGTACTTTGATCTTGTCGAAATCTGGCTTGCTCATCTCGAAGATGTGCCTTCATACACCCCTTCAGGCGCTCTGTTAGTATTTTCATCAGCACTTTCCTAAGATGACTCATTAATGCAATAGTTATGTAATTGGTGCATTCTAAAGCACTGCCTTTCTTATGAAGAACAACCAAGACTGATTTTTTACACTCTTTGGGGCATACCCTGATCCCCATATTTCATTACATAGCTCATGTATTTCTTTTGCAACTGATTCTCCCCCATATTTTAGCATCTCACCTATTATGTTGTCATTTCCAGGACTCTTGTTGTTCTTGAGATGTTTTATAGCCTTATTCACCTCTTCTTCCAAGATGTCATTTTCAAAGATATCTGCTGGTGGAGAGATTGCTGTTAGTTCTTTGATTACTTCTGTTGTAGTATCATTTAGCTGATTTTTATATAGTTTGCTGCAATAGCTTGTCCATCTGTGTATGATTTCTGTCTTGTGCATCAATACTTTACCATTTTTATCTTGGACTGCTACTGATCTTGTTTGCCACTTCCTATTGACATTTTCTTATAAGTTTGTAGATCTCTCTATTTTGTGTCCATAGTATTGTTCAATGTCTTTGCACTGGTCCTCCAACCATTTGGCTTTATCAGATCTTGCTGCTTTCCATACTTCATTGCATTTTTGATGGTATAACTCATCTGCTGCCTCTGAATTATCTCTTTTAGTTTCGGTTCTCTTTTCTCTTGTACCAATTTTAGGGTTTCCTGAGTTATCCATTTCTTGTTGATCTTTTCTCTTTCAGGAATTACTTCTGCTACTGCTTATTTTAGCATTGTAGTCAGTCGTTCTGCTCATGTATTTATATTTTGTTTTTCACTTGGGGTCTTTAGCTTATTTTCTAATGTGTTCTGATATGCTGTTCTTAGCCTGTCTTCATTTAGTTTTGAGATGTCTCTAGCTTTTTGGAACTTTCCTTTGTACTTCTGTTTCAGTTTTAGTCTTATATTTGCAATCACTAAGCTGTGGTTTGAATCAATATCAGCTCCTTGGAATGATCTGCACTGTTAAACTGAGATTCTCCATTTCTGGTCTATTGGCACTCCTTCGATGTTTCCCATCGAGGAGTGCCACGACCATTTACTACAATCTTTTTGTTGGAATTTGGTATTGCAAATCATCAGGTTGTTATCTGTGGCAAATTCCAGAAGCATCTCTCCACGTTCATTTCTTTCTCCATATCCAAATTTTCCCATAACCTTTTCCCATCCTGTGTTATTTTTGCCAATCTTTGCATTCCAGTCTCCTCCAGTGATGAGTATATCCTGCTTCAGCACCTCATCAATTACTAGTTGTAGATCCCTGTAAAATCTCTCAATGTTTTCATCTGCACTCTCTGCAGTGGGCGCATATTATTATTATTATTTTATTATTATTTGACACCTCCAGGGAGTCTAAAGACTTATCGAGGGAGGGCACCTGCTCTACAACTCTGTCTTCACCACTCCATCCACCAACTGACTGCAACTACACCAACGCTGTCTACCGCCGACTACCACCACTACTATTTCCACAGACAATCACAAACATCCATGCCCACAGCAGGATTTGAACCCACAGCCCTTTGGCTGGAGAGTGGATATGCTAATCACTCATCCAACCAGGCTGGCATATTTGAATAGTTGTGATATTAAATGGTTGGGCAATGAATCTTGCAACCATTATTCTTTCACTAACTGGTTTGTATCCTATCATTGCCTGACAGGCTTGTTACTTAGCAGGAAACCTACGCCTGCTTCATGCTTACTTTCATTTCCTGACCAGAGAGCTCTTCCACCATTTGATTCTCCTGACAATGTCCATCTCATTTCTGAAATACCCAATATATCACATCTGTATTTTTTCATTTCTTCTTGAAGCAACTACAATTTTCCAGTTGCCCAGAGTGTACAGACATTCCATGTGCCAAATGTTTATTATTATTATTATTATTATTATTATTCAGGCCTCCATGGAGTCAAAAGACTCATCGTGGGAGGTCTTTCCTAAGAATACAGTCTGTCAAGACTCATCGAGGGGAGGTTCCCCCCCCCCTAAGAAACACAAAGTCTATCATACCACTCCTTAAACTCATTGACCGTTCTTGCCCTCACCACTCTATCAGGCAGTGCATTCCATGGCTCAACCACCCTCCATGCAAAGAAACCACTCCTCACCCTCTTGCTCACAGTTTCCTTTCGTAACTTCCAGGGATGGCCTCTTGTCATCACTCCTTCCCACTGTTCAACCAAGTGAAAGAACTCCCCAGTGTCAACCCTGTAACCACCTCTCAACAGTTTAAAAGTCTCAATCATATCACCTCTCCTTCTTCTATCCGCCAAACTCTGCAGTCCACATTCCCTCAGCCAATTGTTTTAAAAGAGGTATACCGTGAGTAGACATATCAATACAAAATTAATAATGGAAAATACTCACGTACAAAGATTATTTAATAGTACAATTTTCACCTGTGTGTCACAGGCATCTTCAGTTTACATTAAGCTCAAATTAAACAATAACTGACAATTCTAAAAAGCGCCAGCTAAGTAGCTGGTGTAAGATAACTAAAAAGGTCAATAAATTTCCTAAAAAAAAAAAAAAAAAAAAAAAAAAAAAATTAATACAATAAAAATGTATTTATTGTCGGATCTGTTTACATTAGGAGAATGAAGTAGAGTTTCACATGTTTCTTTATAAAGGCGTTCCATGAGGAACTGACTTTTGTGAAGAACTCTTGTCTTTCTCTGTGAATGAACTCTGTGTCTAGTGAAGATGGCATGTTCTTCAAGTCCAGACTTTTCAGGTTTAAAGTATTCAATATAAGATTGGTGTTCTTCTAGCCGAATAGAGGCAGATCTTCCTGTTTGTCCGAAATAAGTTAATCCACAAGAGCACGGAATCTGGTAGATTCCGTGCTCTTGTGGATTAAGATGTGGAAGCTTGTCCTTAGGAGAGGTGAGAAAGGTGGAGATTTTTCTAAATGGTCGAAAGGGAACAAAAATATTTAGTGGTTTTAAAACTTTTGCTATACGAATTGTTATAAGAATTGCTTCATTAAAAGAACTTCGAGTAGTTTTAATATGTCTTCCTCTTCAAACACAGAAGATATAATGCGGATTCCTATCCCTTATGTACCAGTCATCAGTGAACGTATAGCAAAAGTTTAAAAACCACTGAATATTTTTTTGTTGCCTTTCAACCATTTAGAAAAATCTCCACCTTTCTCACTTCTCCTAAGGACAAGCTTCCACATCTTAATCCAGGTGTCTACCAAATTCCGTGCTCTTGTGGATTATCTTATTTTGGACAACGAGAAGATCTGCATCTATTTGGCTAGAAGAACACCAATCTTATATTGAATACTTTAAACCTGAAAAGTCTGGACTTGCAGAACATGCCATCTTCACTAGACCCAGAGTTCATTGAAGAAAGACAAGAGTTCTTCACAAAAGTCAGTTCCTCATGAAACCTCTTTATAAAGAAACATGTGAAACTCTACTTCATTCTCCTAACTTAAAGAGATCTGACGGCTTACGTCTATCCCCTTTATGGGAGATAGTACTTTACAAATCAGCTAATCTTTCCTAACTTTTTATTGTATTATTATTTTTTTTATTTTTTTATTTAGGAAATTTATTGACCTTTTTAGTTATCTTACACCAGCTACTTAGGTGGTGCTTTTTGGAATTGTCAGTTATTGTTTAATTTGAGCTTAATGTACTGAAGATGCCTGCGACACACAGGCGAAAATTATACTATTAAATAATCTTTGTATGTGAGTTTTTTCCGTTATTAATTTTGTATCGATGTGCCAATTGATATTCCATCCTTTAGAGGCCTGAGTTTGATTTTTTTGTCTTTGTTTTCAGTAACTGATTTTTCGATCCAACTCTGATTACTTGATTGGGGACACGGACCTTGTTTGACCGGGTGATGTCCGAGCTGGCATGGGTCTTTTTTCTTGTACTTTGGCATCGGATTTCAATCGTGTTTTCTTTTTACTGTCAGCACATCGACACTTATCTTACAAACCCTTAGTCTTCCTTGAAGAGTTTGGGAGTCAGAAAGAGCATATAGATTTAGGCTTAGGGCAGCCTAAGCTCGCCTTGACGAAGTACCATCATTGGACTTCTATGGCATTTTATAGAGTTACTTGAGTTGTCCACTAACCCACCACATCCTGTTAGTATTGCCGCTTCTTGTCCGGGACTGCTTATTGGCTATTCACAGTTAGCCACCATCTGTGGTGGCCATTCTCCGATCCGCGACCTGGGGACCCGTCCGGTGGCAAGTAGCTTTGCTTCTGGGGGAAAGACCCCAGACTTGGTTATACTATAAATTAAAGTTACCAAGAAATTATATACTTGGTTTAATCCTTTATCCAAATGTAAGTTGTAGTTTGCTAGTTCTACAGTCCACAAAGTCCTCAATCTGTGTTCGTAATCTGTATTTTACAATCCCTATATCATCTTTAACTCTCCTTTGCATTCACCCTCTGTATCAGCATCATCACAGATATCAAAGGATAAGACATCTACACAGTAGTCCAAGTGAGATTATATCATGGCCTCGTAAAAAAAAATAAATAAATAAAAAAAAAGCAAAATGAGTTCAAAATTCAAAAAATCAAAGATCCCTTGCATGATTACTTTCTTCTGCCATAATCCCACAAATATAATGACACCTGATATCTTATCACGCCAAAGTGCATTTACATAACTTTACATTTACTAACATTGAACTGCTAGTCATTTTCACATATCCATAGTTCCAGTTGATTCAAATAATTTTGCAAATACTGCATATTAGCTGTCCTTTTCTTCCATGGTGATCAGCATTCATTTCTATAATTTGAGAACGACAGTGCCAGGGGAACGGTCGTATTTTCAGGGAGCTCCCGAAAGCTAAGTACAATTTTGAATGGAAATTAGAATAAATGTTAAAAATCATAACGTAATATTGTCTAAATTTGGTAGCTTTTTTGTGTCTGTGTGATTTTGGTGTAAATTCCGTAAATTAATTTAGTCTTTAACGATACGTTTCATATATTTGAATATGGTGCCAATGCGACGTAAGATAATGGCGTCCAAAAATACGACGCCATTGTTCAAAAACTGTAGTGTGAGAGAGTTTGTCCGGTGTGATGTGTGTGGAATGTATGCATTCCCGAATGAGTCTGGAGTATGGGTTGAAAGTGATAGTGGTGGGAGAATGTGTAGAAAGTGTATGCAAAGTGAGGAGTCGAAGTATGTGTCAGGTTGTGAGACAGTTATGGTTGAAGAAAGCCAGAATGCGAGTGAAAATAGTGGCTCGATAGGGAATTGCGGTGTACAAGATGGCAATGTGAGCGGTGATCTAAGAAAGAGTGAGAGCAATTATACAGAAAGAGAAAATGGTTTGAATGATAAAAAAAATGAGGAATTATTTGTAGGAAGTGAGATCGCTAGGCTGCGCGCAGTGATACAAGATGCGCAGCGGCAATTAGAGCACCTGCAAAACTCTTTCCAGAGTGATTCGGCTAACGGAAATAAACAGTGTGGCCGAGTTTCCGAAATGAAGGAGAGAGTATTGTATGGTGACTCGTTATTAAGAGGAGTAATAGATGGGAGTGTAACTAAATCGTACTTGCCGGGTGCAAAATTTAAAGATGTAAGTGAGAGCATTAGAGTGCAAAAACAGAGGGTGAAAGAAATAACAATTGTGGCTGGTACGAATGAATTGAAAGGTGATAAATTTTTTATGAGAGAGGACTTGAAAGTATTGTTAAAGGTAGCGAAAGAAAAGAGTGACAGAGTTAGAATGGTGAGTCTGTTACCGCGGTATGACAGAGAGGAGTTTAGGAGGGCCATAATCGCAAATGATATTATGCGCAGGTTATGCGGACGGTGTGGTGTGGAATTTGTGGACGTGTGGAATGAGTTTGATGGGCGAAAGGACTTATGCAAGATGGATGGACTGCATTTGAATGGACTTGGTGTGCGGAGACTGGAAAAAGTGTTGCTGAATGAAGTGAAAATGGATGTACAGAACCAGGGAAACTAGTACTACCAAGGAGGGGGGGAAGTGGATATCCAGACATCAGTGAGACAGTTGAGTGTAAAAATGTATATAATGTACCTGAGCCAGCAATAAGGACAAAAAATTGAAATGGGATATTTAGAATAACGCATCAAGATAGGGGTGGGACAAAGGGAACACTGCAATTCATGTATACTAATGCCAGGAGTATTAGGAACAAGAAAGAAGAATTTTTGGCCTTGATTGGCTCTTCCTGGCCACAGGTTATTGGCATTAGTGAAACATGGCTGACGGAAGATGATATAGTTAGTGGGATAGAATGTGTAGGTTATAGTATGTTTAGGAGGGACAGAGAGAATAAAATTGGGGGAGGGGTGTTATTGATGATAGCTGATGAACTGCAGCCAAGGAGAATTGAAGTTGTATCGCAGGATAGTGAAAGCAGCTCATTTGAGGCTATTTGGTGTGAGATTGATACTGGCAGAATAAAATATACAGTTGGGTGCTGCTATAGACCAGGTGATGGAATAGATGGTGGAGATGGTATGCATAAACAAATTGATGAAATGAATGGAAGGAGGGTAATTATTATGGGGGATTTCAACTATGGTAACATTGATTGGAAGGAGGAGAGGACACATGTGAGGAAGGAAATGGATTTTATTCAATTATTAAGGGATAACTATCTGAAACAGCATGTAATTGAAAATACTAGGGGTGTGAGAGTGCTTGACCTGGTAATAGTATCTGAGAATTTGACTGTAATGAATATGACCATGTTGCCACCTATTGGTGAGAGTGATCATAAGGTCTTGACCTGGGAGGTGGCTAAAGGTGTGAAATTTGTGATTAAGACAGGGTATATGTGGAATTACCGTGCTGGCAAGTATGACAAGCTTAGGAGATTGCTTGGATCAGTGCCATGGCATGTACAACTGCAAGGGCTGGACGTCGATAGAGCATGGGAAGTGATCAAATAGCATTTACAAGCGGTTATGGCTGATTGTATACCTAAGGTCCGAATAGTGAAACAAGGAGGGGTTAAATGGATGAATAACACCATTAAGCTTGAGCTGCAAAAAAAGAAACAACTATGGAGGGAATTTAAAGAAAGCGGTGACCTGCAGGCACACGAACGGTATAAAGTACTGGCTAGAAGGGTAACGAGTGTGGTAAAAACAGCAAAAGCCGATTATGAAAGGAAACTAGCTATGCAAGCAAAAGAGAATCCCAAACAGTTCTTTCAATATGCTGCAAGCAAGAAAAAAACTGTACATGGCAAAATGATTTTAAGGAATGACGATGGTAAAGAGTTCACTGAACCAGTCGATATAGTGGAGTTACTGAGCGCGCACTTTGCAAAAGTATATCATCCAGGTGGTGACATTGAAAAAATGAAGGAACCATTAGTTTATATGGGAATTGTGATGAATGAAGTGGAGGTGAATAGTCTATTACAGAACCTTAATGTGAATACATCTGTGGGATTGGATGGTATACCGGCACGGGTCTTGCATGAAGCGACTAATGAATTATCAGTGCCCTTGACCATGTTGTTTAATCTGAGTCTCAGGTCTGGCTTAGTCCCGAAGGCGTGGAAAGAGGGGGAAAATAGTTCCACTGCATGAAGGAGGATCCAAGACTATGGTTGCAAATTACCGACCGATCAGCATATCAGGAGTCGTTGTCAAGGTCTTGGAGAAAGTAGTCAAGGGAAAAATACAGGAATGGATTGATGAAAATGAGATACTGTACAGAGGACAGCATGGCTTTGTGAAGGGTAGATCATGCCTCAGTAACTTGCTCAAGTTTTATAACAGGGTGACGGCTGAACTGGATAAGGGAAATGGGTTTACAGTGATACTGCTGGACCTGGCAAAGGCGTTTGACAGGATACCACATGGAATTCTAATCCGTAAACTACAACATATGGAAATGGATATAGGGTTGGTGAGATGGATAGCTGGGTGGTTGATGGAGAGATATCAAAGAGTAGTTTATTCAGGAGTAGAGTCCAAAAAACGGCTTGTGACTAGTGGTGTGCCACAGGGTTCTGTTCTTGGACCACTGCTGTTTAATCTGTTCATTAACGATATAGGGAATGGTCTAAGTGGGACAGTTCATTTGTTCGCTGATGATGCAAAGTTGGGTAGGGCGATAGTGAATGCAGAAGATGTCAAAGTCTTGCAAGATGACTTAGATAGATTGGAGTTCTGGACTAAGGAGAATGGATGTCAATTTAATGTGACAAAATGTAAGGTTATGCATTTCGGAGTGAAAAGATTAGCAGCAGTATACCACATTGGTGGAACTGTACTCCAAGAGATTGATGAGGCCAGGGGCTTGGGAGTGTTGGTGGATAGGGAGATGAAGTTTAGGGGGCACATTGCGAAAGTAGCTAAATCAGCTCATCAACTCACTTGGTTGTTGAAAAATACCTTGACGAGCAGAGAAAAACAAGTTATTGTACCTCTGTACCGAGCCCTGATAAGACCTCATCTCGACTACTGTGCCCAGATTTGGTCACCTCGGTTCCTTCTTGATGGGGAGGAGGTTGAGAGGATCCAGAGGCGAGTGACTAAGATGATAGCAGGTCTATGGAATGAACCATATGAGAACAGGTTGAAGATTTGTGGGTTGCAGAAACTAGTTGATAGGCGAAAAAGGGGAGATATGATTGAGACATTCAAATTGCTAAAAGGATTCTATAGGATTAATTCAGATGATATTTTTGAGATCAGGACTGGTGGTGGGGGAACTAGGGGACACCCATGGAAGCTGGGCAAGAGCATGGTTAGCAGGGGTGTTAGAGCTGGGTTCTTTACTTTTAGAGTGGTAAATGAGTGGAATAAGCTGCCAGAGTCTGTTGTGGGTGCTATGACAGTGAGCGAGTTCAAGGCAAGATATGATAGATACTGTGAGAATGTAGAACAGCTGTGTGAACATGATGTTTAGGGCCTCCCTCGATGAGTCTAAGGACTCCTGGAGTAGCCCATGGTAATAATAATAATAATAATAATAATAATATTTTTGAGACTACAGCCATGTCAAGAATACATAATTTCCCAATGTTCCACCTTTCATATTAAGGTCTTCATCATCATCATCAAATTCTTGCCATGTGCCCTCAAGGGGTGTACAAGATATGATAGTACTGCATGAAAAACTTACATCATTACTAACTTCCTATTTACAATTTTCCTCGAGATCAGTCTGTTACTTGTCAAGACTCCAATATTATCAGATCTTATATTTCTGTCGTCTAAGGCAGTGCTTCCCAAACTATGGGCCGTGGCCCCCTTGGGGACCATAGGTTTTGTTGAGGAGGGGACCAGGAAATAATGAAAACAAATTGAAAATGTTTTAAGACTAAGTAGATTTTTTTATCTTAAAAGAAACGTATTTCATTTTTATTATTTATTATTTCTTTTTTGTTATTTTTTTATATTTTAATGAAAAAAAAAAACGTATTGGTGTTGGTTCACAAATTTTGCTTCCTGCGTATTTCGGCACTTAATATTAGTAAATAAATGCTTATTCATATAAGTTTAATTTCAAAGCAGAAATCTAAGAATTGCAGTTTCAAATATTTCACCTGATATTGACTTTTTTGTGTAGCAGTATTGAAACACATTAAATTGTTATTAAACTTCTTATATGTCTTTCTTTATTACTAATCGTTTTACGTTTCATGTGCTTGTACTGCAAATGTACAATAAAAATACATCTATCTATATAAAAATATGAGTTAATATGCCATGTCAAATGTGTATGTCAGATGCTAAAAATGTAATATTTGCATTTGATTTTTGCAATATTTGCTGTGTATGTTTTGTATTAAATATAAATTCAATAAATATTATAATAATATATGTCTGTTGTGATTTTTTTTTCGAGGGCTCCGTGAAATATTTTAATTTTTCCAAAGAGGAGCCCTGACATCCAGAGCCCTGGTCTAAGGCACTTTGTACCCTACCAAACCACCTATATCTTGGTCTTCCTCTGGGTCGTTTTCCTACCAAACTGGCAGAGAACACTTGTTTTATCAATCTTTCCTCCCCCATTCTGTTTAAATGACCATACCACCTGAGATTGAATCTTCTAATCTCAGGTGGTACGCATTCCTGAATGCTGACAATGTCAAGTTCTTTCATAATATCCTCATTTTTAATATGATATTGCCATTGATGCCATCTGTTCACGCTTCTAATCATTCTCAGGACTCTCATATCTGCAGTCCCTAGTCTTTGGTTAAGTGTTTTACTTCTGACCCAGCTCTCAGATCCATAAGTTAAAACTGTTGTTTATTATTTTAACGGTATAATAGAACACAGAAACTAAGTAAATAATTAATTTATTAACTTGATGCTGATATTTCGCTGGTATTATAACCAGCATCTTCAGAGCACAAAAACACTGTTTGTCACAATACGCGAGACTAAAACAACATGGTGTACTTAAACAAAATTGTAGCAGCAACACAAAGCTTAGAGTCCTGATTTTGGCGCCCTCTATCTGTAAAAAAAAAAAAAAAAAAAAAAAAAAGCTATCATATATTACTAGAGTCCTAGAAAAGTGCTAGTTTTTTTTTTTTTTTTTTTCTTAATATGACTGTCGCCCAGATCTTCGGCAAGTTAATACAGCCATATTTGTTGAGATTTGGAGTGTATTTTAGGGCTTCTGTCGCCTCTGAGAACAATCTATCTGATTTATACGGGTTTCTGTGTAGTACTTTTGTGTTTTTCCAGTTGATCCTGTGTGCAGGGGTATCCAGAGCATGGTCTGCTAGGCCCGACTTCCCATAATGATAATTCCGGACGTATCGTTTATGTTTGCTGATGCGGATATTCACAGTTCTTTCTGTTTGACCGTAGTAGGCTTGATTGCATGAGCAGGGTACTTGGTAGACTCCTGGATGTGATAAAGGAGGAATGCTGTCCTTGGGTGAGCGCATGAGGGTGGCTAATTTGCTACATGGTCTACATGGTCTACATGCCTTATTAAAGGCACATCCGAAAAGAACTCAAGAATTCTCAATAAACATAAACTACGCACTACATTCAGACCATGTAGCAAATTAGCCACCCTCATGCGCTCACCCAAGGACAGCATTCCTCCTTTATCACATCCAGGAGTCTACCAAGTACCCTGCTCATGCAATCAAGCCTACTACGGTCAAACAGAAAGAACTGTGAATATCCGCATCAGCAAACATAAACGATACGTCCGGAATTATCATTATGGGAAGTCGGGCCTAGCAGACCATGCTCTGGATACCCCTGCACACAGGATCAACTGGAAAAACACAAAAGTACTACACAGAAACCCGTATAAATCAGAGAGATTGTTCTCAGAGGCGACAGAAGCCCTAAAACACACTCCAAATCTCAACAAATATGGCTGTATTAACTTGCCGAAGATCTGGGAGACAGTCATATTAAGAAAAAAAACTAGCACTTTTCTAGGACTCTAGTAATATATGATAGCTTCTTTTTTTTTTTTTTTTTTACAGATAGAGGGTGCCAAAATCAGGACGCTAGTCTTTGTGTTGCTGCTACAATTTTGTTTAAGTACACCATGTTGTTTTAGTCTCACATATTGTGACAAACAGTGTTTTTGTGCTCTGAAGATGCTGGTTATAATACCAGCGAAATATCAGCATCAAGTTAATAAATTAATTATTTACTTAGTGTCTGTGTTCTATTATACCGTTAAAATAATAAACAACATGTTCGATGAACACATAAGTCTGCCCACACGTTTAAGTTAAAACTGGTTTGAACACTGTCGTGTATACAGGTAATTTAGTGTTCCGACTAATTGCTCTCTTATTCCATATGAATTTATTCAATTGACTTCCTACTATACCAGCTTTATTGATTCTGTTGTCTATTTCCATATTTAATTTACCATCTTCACTAAAAATCATGCCTAAGTAGGTGAAATGTTTTACTTGTTCCACAGATTCTTTTCACAATGCAGTTGACATTTTCAACAATTCTGCCTATTTTCATTGTCTTTGTCTTTTTATTGCTGACCTTCATACCATATCTATTACAACAGTTATTCAATTTAGCCAAGGAATCTTGCAGACTCGTTGTGGATTTATTGATAAGTGTAATATCGTCTGCATAAAGCAAAGAGCTGACATTAACATCTCCAATTTTGATATCATCTTTAATACCACTTTCCTTCATAATGTGATCCATATAGATAATGAATAACAGAGGGAATAATGTACATCCTTGTCTCACACCAGATTTAACATTAAACCATCTTCCTCTACTTCCTTCAATTCTAACTGCTGACTTACAACTCAAATTATATATATTAAGGAGGGCACTAGTGGATCAAGTAGCTACGGATTTGTTTTGAAGAGCTCCTGATTCGGATAAGTTTTACTAGGAATAAAGTATATATGCATAATTCTTTAAGTAAGAGCGGCTGTAAACTTTGTACGCTACCGATATTATTAGTGTGGGGTTTTTTTTCTTGCTTAAACTAAATACGAAAACGTTAATATTAGAAGTAGTAACCTGCAGAAAAAAAAAAAAATGGCGGCAGCATTGTCATTCCATGATTTTAATTTGGATTTCAGTCGGTTTGTTAAGTGTGAGGTCTGTTATATGTATTCCTTCGATTACATAAATGATTTGTGGATGTTTATTGCGGATGGAAGAAGGGTGTGTGCGAAATGTGACCTGAACGAGGAATTGATGAATGCGAATATGAAGTTGATGACAGAAAGTGCTAGTACCGATGGTGTCGCGAGTGCACGTTTATAAGAGTAGGATGGTGAGAAAGACAGGCGAAAAAATGTTAAAAAATCAGGAAAAAAGAAAAAGAGCGATTTGACAACCATAACGGATGTTAAAAGGGATGAAAGTGAGGCAGAAGGAAACGAAATTGAGAGAACGAATGAAAGTAGAAATGGCGTGATGCAGAAATCGCAAGTAAAAAAAATCGAAAGAATGAATGATAGCGAAAAAAGAATGACTGATGGCGAAAGTTGGACGCATGTTGAAACGAAAGTACTGAACCAAAGAAAGATGAATGACAGTAAAAGTGAGAAGAATGATAGCGAAATTTGGACGCATGTTAGTCTGAGAGTACGGAAACAAAGAAAGATATGTGAGAGTGAAAGTGAGAAGAATGATAGTGAAAGTTGGACGTATGTTGGACCGAAAGTACGGAAACAAAGAAGGATGAATGAGAGGGAAAGTGAGAAGAGGGGGTCGAGAGTTAGAAAGTTAGAAAGATTTAATAATAGAGTGAATGTGCCGCGAAGTTCGGAAGGTGAATTGGATTGGATGAAGCAAGAAATGAAATGGATGCGGAATGAAATTAAGAGAATTCAGGTTAAAACTATTAAAATAAATCATGATGGCATGAAAGAGTTAACAAAAGATGAGCGAGTGGCGTTGTATGGCGACTCCATTATTAAAGGTGTGCTAGAGGATAAAATGCACAAGGTATGTTTTCCAGGCGATAAAATGAGTAGACTGATTGAGGCATTGAAGATGAGGCGGGAACGAGCAAAAGGGTTAATTGTATTAATTGGTACAAATGATTTGAGAGAGAACAGCATGTCAAAATGAATGTCAGGAGACTTCTTGGAAAGATAAAGGAGAATAGTGTGACAGGAAGGGTGGTCAGTGTGTTCCCTAGGTATGATTGTGGTGAAATGAGGCGGAGAGCAAGGATTATGAATGATATTCTGGCTGAAATGTGTGAGGAGATGGGAGTACAGTTTGTTAATGTGTGGAATGAGTTTGAGGGACGAAGTGAGCTGTATGGGAGTGATGGACTGCATTTGAGTGGTTATGGTGTGAGTCGCTTGGAGAGACTGCTGCTGGAAAGTGGAGAAGTGAATAGAGAGAATGAATCAGATCAAGAGGGGAGTGATGTGGAAGAGCAGGAGAGTAAGACAGGAGAGATTTAAGAAGTGGAAATGAATGGGAAAGTGAGTGGTATGAGTATAGAAAATGAGAGAATGGGTGTGCAAGAGGAGCAGGGAAACGGGGAGGCTCAGGGTGGACAGGGATACACAGCGTGAGAAAGGTGGATGCTCCAAGAGGAGGTGAGAGCATGCGTAGGCAGGAAAGTAATGGGATGATCAGGGATCAAAAGGAAACAGATGGAATTGCAAAGGGTTCTAAAATGAAGAAGCAGAAAGGGAAATGGCCCCAGTCCAGCATGGAGAGATCACATCGAGTGAGTGGTATCAGTATAACTAGCTGTAGATCCAGAAATGAGTTGTTGTGTTTGTATATCAATGCTAGAAGTATAAGAAACAAGGCGGATGAAATGGTTGCACTAATTGCGTCTGTGCACCCAGAGATTGGCGGAATACGTGAGACATGGTTAGATGAGGACGACAGACTGGAATGAAGAGATAGCAACTGGAAGTAAAGAAAATGAGTTTCTTGAGTTTTTGAAGGATAACTACCTCAGACAGTATGTAACAGAGGGCACAAGAGGATTAAAGGTCTTGGATTTGGTCATCTCATCGGAGGATGTAATTATCAATGAGGTATCAAATCATCCAACAATTGGTGAAAGTAATTATTAATGAGGTATCAAATCATCCACCAATTGGTGAAAGCTGGCAACCACCCAAGTAATCACCATGAGGTGATTACTTGGGTGGTTGCCAGCAGTGCAAGGACCCCTGTGAAAAAAGGGTATATGTGGAACTACAAGGGGGGGGGGTGATTATGAAGAGCTCAGGAGACAGCTTGCAGGTATAGCATGGGATGAGGAGTTTGCTGGGAAAGAGATCATTGCAGCTTGGGGGATTTTCAAAAAATATTTAGTGGATGCAATGTCTAAATGTATACCATGGGTGAGAAGGTTAAATAAAGTAGGTGTGAGATGGATGAATAAAGAGATTAAACATGCAATACAGAGAAAAAGGGCATTGTGGAGGCAGCATAAGAGAAGTGGAAGTAACCAATTTCATGAGGTCTACAAAGACTGGGCAAGGACGGTGACTTGGTTGGTGAGTGTAGCTAAAGAGAGGTATGAACAGCAGTTAGCTAATGAAGCTAAAAAGAATCCTTGGGAGTTCATTCGATATGTAGCCAGCAAAAGAAAGAATGATTATGGAAGGATGACATTTATTGGAGGAAATGGTATAAAGACAGCTGTTGCAGAATGTGTGTTGGAGATACTTAGTGAGCAGTTCATAAAGATCTTTCAATATTGTGAATGTGACTTCATGGAGAGATTAAGAGCAGTTGATGATGGGGAGGAGAGACTGACTGTAAGTGAGCAAGAGGTGTTTAGGGAGTTGAGTAAACTAGATGTAAATAAGCCTGTGGACTTGATAATATATCACTGCGTATTCTGAAGGAATGTGCCAGAGAGTTGACACCTGCCTTTACATATTTTTTTAATACGAGTCTTGCACTTGGTCAAGTCCCTAAAGAGTGGAAGGAGGGCAAGATTGTGCCACTTGATAAAGGAGGTGATCGAACTCAAGCATCAAACTATAGGCCTATCTGTGTGTCAGGTGTTGTGGTTAAGTTGTTGGAGAAGCTTGTGAGTACTAGGATCCAGAGTTGGGTTGACAACAATGGTATAATCTTTGATGGACAGCATGGATTTGCTAAAGGGAGGTCGTGTTTTAGTAATCTACTTACTTATTACAATAAAGTGACTGCTTCCTTGGAAAGAGGAGAAGGATACACAGTAATATACTTGGATTTTGCAAAAGCTTTTGATAGAGTACCTCATGATAAGTTGACAGTCAAACTAGAGCAGATGGGGTGGAATATTAGATTAGTGCATTGGATTGGAGACTGGCTATCTGATAGGTATCAACAAGTTGTGTATGGGGGTGCAATATCCAGGAAAAGGAAAGTCACTAGTGGAGTGCCTCAGGGATCAGTTTTAGGGCCATTACTATTTAACTTGTATATTAATGATATTGGCGAAGATATGAATGGAGATATTCAGTTGTTTGCAGATGATTCAAAGTTGGGACGAACCATAAAGAGTAGTGAAGATGTTGTGGCCTTGCAAGAAGACTTGAATAAATTGAGTGATTGGGCAAGCAAATGGGGATGTGAGTTGAATGTTGCAAAATGTAAGGTTTTAAAATTTGGAAAACAAAGATGGGATGCAGAATTTATGCTTGGTGAGAATATATTGTTGGAAGTAGAGGAAAGAGATCTGGGAGTGATAGTGGATAAGGATCTAAAATTTAGGGGACACATCGCCAAAATTGTGAAGACAACACAAAGACTTCTGGGAATGAAGAGGAGGACACTGACGTGTAGAAGTATGGAGATTCTTGTTCCGTTGTATAAGGCTTTGATTAGGCCACACGTGGACTATTGTGCCCAGATTTCGTCATATGGTTTTCAGAAGGATGAAGAGATGTTGGAAAGGGTCCAAAGGTGACCGACTAAGGTAGTTTCTGACCTCTGGAATGTTGAGTATGAGGAATGATTGAAAAGATGTAATCTGCAGAGTCTAGTGGAGAGAAGGAAGAGGGGAGATATGATAGAGACCTACAAGTTGGTAAGGGGTTGTTATAGGATCAATGGTGGAGAATGATGCATATATCTTCCTAGGAATACTCAGTAATGAAATACCTCTGTAATTCTCACATTCAGTTTTATTTCCCTTTTTATATATGGGTACTATGAGAACTCTACTTCAATCATCTGGAATTCGTCCTTCTCTCCAGGCCATCTGAACTATGCAGTGTAGACACTGTAAAACTTTTATACCTCCATACTCAAGCATTTCTGGTATAATATCATCTACTCCAGCTACCTTTCCACATTACAGACTTTTGATGGCTTTTTCTACTTCAAGTATGGATATGTATTCCTGATTCCATTTTTTAGAATTCCCGATATTCCTGAAGCAATTTTTCGAAGTAATTACTCCATACTTCAAGGATATCTTTTTCTCCTGTTTTCATATCACCTTTATCAACAATCTCCAGAAAATCTTGCCACCTTCTTGATATTTCTTTTCTATGTTCTTGCAAAAGTCCTCCCATGAATTTTGTTTAGCTAGTTTTACAATTTTTAGCTTTTTTGCATTTTTCTCTGTATTCTCTAAGAGCACAACTGACTTATTTGCCAGGAACTTTTGATATGCTTTCTTCTTTTCCTTCACTGCCTCTTTAACTTCCTGTCTCCACCATGGAGTTTTTGTTTTTTTCTATCCATGCAGACAACCTCACCACATGCTTCTCTGTCTGAATCAATCAAGGTTTCCTTCAAGGCTTGCCACTGAATCTCTAATGTTTGGTTCCTGTTCTCAAACTCTTTCATTTTTTCTTCAATAATCTTTGTGTATTTTAGTCACATCTGAGAGCTGCTCAACTTTTATTCGCTTTAAAACTTTCTTACATGTTATTCTTTTCAATATGAAATTCAATTTTATCCTACTCAAGACTAAATAGTGATCACTTCCAATTTCACCTCCTCTGTACACTCTGGTGTACTCCACGAGGGAGAAAGCATCACTATCTACAATAACATAGTCAATGAGACTTTTCTTATTTCTTGCCTCTTCTCCCCATGTAAATTTTTGCACATTTTTATGTTGGAACATGGTGTTAGTAATAACTAGTCCAGCAGAAATCCAACAAATTATTATTATTATTATTATTATTATTATTAAACAAGACCTCATGGAGTCAAAGACTCATCTAGGAGGTCCATTTATCTCACACACATCTCATCATACCGCATCTTAAAGACATTCAAACTCCTTGCAGACACCACACTCTCAGGCAAGGCATTCCAATCACTCACAACTCTGCATGAAAAAACCTGCCTCTCACTCCCCTACTCACACCCTCTTTATAGAGTTTCCAGGGATGACCTCTGGTTCTCCCCTGATCTCCCACTATTCTCTGTAGAACTTCTCCACCATTGATCTTATAAGAACCCCTTATCAACTTGTAGGTCTCTATCATAACTCCCCTCTTCCTTCTCTCCACTAGACTCTGCAAATTACATCTTTTCAATCTTTCCTCATACTCGACATTCCAGAGGTCAGAAACTACCTTAGTCAGTCGCCTTTGGACCCTTTCCAACATCTCTTCATCCTTCTGAAAACCAGTTGACCAAATCTGGGCGCAATAGTCCATGTGTGGCCTTATCAAAGCCTTATACAATGGAACAAGAATCTCCCTACTTCTACACGTCAGTGTCCTCCGCATCATTCCCAGAAGTCTTTGTGTTGTCTTCACAATTTTGGCGATGTGTCCCCTAAATTTTAGATCCTTATCCACTATCACTGCCAGATCTCTTATTTCCTCTATTTCCAACAATATATTCTCACCAAGCATAAATTCTGCATCCCATCTTTGTTTTCCAAATTTTAAAACCTTACATTTTGCAACATTCAATTCACATCCCCATTTGCTTGCCCTATCACTCAATTTATTCAAGTCTTCTTGCAAGGCCACAACATCTTCACTACTCTTTATGGTTCGTCCCAACTTTGCATCATCTGCAAACAACTGAATATCTCCATCCAAATCTTCACCAATATCATTAATATACAAGTTAAATAGTAATGGTTCTAAAACAGATCCCTGAGGCACTCCACTAGTGACTTTCCTTTTCCTGGATATTGCACCTCCATACACAACTTGTTGATACCTATCAGATAGCCAGTCTCCAATCCAATGCAATAATCTAATATCCAACCCCATATGCTCTAGTTTGACTATCAACTTATCATGAGGTACTCTATCAAAAGCTTTTGCGAAATCCAAGTATATTACTGTGTATCCTTCTCCTCTGTCCAAGGAAGCAGTCACTTTATTGTTATAAGTAAGTCGATTACTAAAACATGATCTCCCTTTAGCAAATTCATGCTGTCCATCAAAGATTATACCTGGAAAATGTTTGCCATTATTATTAGCTTTGCTCTTTTCTCCAAATTTTCCCAATATATTTTTGTATATCTGACAATCATTTCCTTCTCTGCTATTTAAAACCCCAACAAGGATCAACTTTTCCTTTTTCATTGTGTCAGATGCTTTCTCTAAAGTATTAAAAAATTCCTCCAATTCTACCTTAGTAGAACCTTATGTGGGACTATGTTCACAAATAAGTCTCATTGTTCAGTTCCCCATTCTGATATTATTATTATTATTATTATTCAGGTCTCCATGGAGTCAAAAGACTCATCGTGGGAGGTCCTTCCTAAGAACATAAAGTCTGTCAAGACTCATCGAGGGGAGGTTCCTCCCCCTAAGAAACACAAAGTCTATCATACCACTCCTTAAACTCATTGACCATTCTCGCCCCCACCACTCTATCAGGCAATGCATTCCACGGCTCAACTACCCTAAATGCAAAGAAACCACTCCTCACCCTCTTGATCACAGTTTCCTTTCGTAACTTCCAGGGATGGCTTCTTTTCATCACTCCTTGCCGCTGTTCAACCAAGTTAAAGAACTCCCCAGTGTCAACCCTGTAACCACCTCTCAACAGTTTAAAAGTCTCAATCATATCACCTCACCTTCTTCTATCCGCCAAACTCTGCAGTCCACATTCCCTCAGCCGATTCTCATAACTATCCTTGTACAGTCCTGAGACCATCTTTGTCATCCGTCTTTGTATCTTTTCCACAGTTAATTTATCCCCTTCGAATCCCTGGGACCAAATCTGAGAACAATAATCCAAGTGTGGTCTGATCAGAGACTTATACGATGGAATGATAAGCCTCTTATCTCTGCACTTCAGTGTCCTTCTCATAATTGCAGCAATCCTCTGTGTTACCTTCACCACCTTTGCAATATGTCCACTAAACTTCAGGTTTCTATCAATCATCAACCCCAGATCTCTTGCCTCCCCAACTTCCTCTGGTATAACTCCTCCCTTAGAGTATGCAGCATCCCATCGATGTTTCCCAAACCACAAGACCTTACATTTTGCTGCATTAAACTGAGACCCCCATTCATTTGCCCATCTATCTAGCTTATTCAAATCCTCTTGCAAGGCTACCACATCTGCACTATTACTAATAATCCTTCCCAGCTTCGCATCATCCGCAAATAACTGAATATCCCCTTGCAATCCACTGGCAATGTCATTGATATAAAAGTTAAACAATATAGGTCCTAATACTGTACCCTGTGGGACCCCACTTGTAACCTTCTGTCTCCTTGAAACTGCTCCACCATAAACAACTCTCTGATACCTATCAGACAGCCAATCCTGAATCCAGTTGACCAATCTGACATCCAGGCCCATGTGTTGCAACTTAAATATCAGCTTATCATGTGGCACCCTGTCAAATGCCTTTGCTAAGTCTAAGAAAATTGCAGTGTATGCATTTCCCTCCTCTAATGTTCTTCTAACTTTATTATAAAATGCGAGACTTTCATTGAAAAGCCAGGTTAAAAGGACTGTCAGTTCCCTAGCACATTCTCTCAAAACTGCATGGTGAAATACCATCCAGTCCCAAAGCTTTATTTACATCCAAAGTTCTCAGTATCTGAAACACACTCTCCTCCTGTACTTCTAAACCTTCAACCTGCCCTATCCCTCTGGCATTAAAACTGACTCCTCCAGGATGAAATACTCCAATAAAGTGGTCATTGAACAATTCCACTATGTCCTCTGCATCAATCATTCTATTCCCATTTTTATCCCACAATATCATTCTTCTACAGTCATTTCTCCTACTACTGGCCACATAGCTAAAAATACCATTAAACCTATTACAACATAGCTAAAAAATTCCCTAGGTTTTTCTTTGGATCTTAGGGCCAATCTCCTCTCATATACCAGTTTCGCTTTCCTTACGACACTAGTCACTCTTCTGGCCAGTGTCTTATATTCTTCACGCAACCTCTCTTCATCTGTCTCCTTATATCTCTTCCATAGCCTCTTTTTCACATGCAATTCCTGTTTAATATTGTTTGTCATCCACTTTACTCCAAATTGTGTCCTCTTCTTCACTCGTGGTATACAACTTACCATTGCTGCTAACAAATATTCTTACACAATTTCCCACGTAATAACGATATCCCGGCCTTCCAATTCCTCCCTGCATGAAACTTCACGAAGTTGACGTCTAAGACTATTATAATCACCTGCATTATAATTCCACATAAGTTTCTGTTTCTTTGATACTCCTGCATGTCTATTCATTTTCCAAGTCAAAACCATATGGTCACTCTCTCCAACTGATTGGAGAGATGTCATCTCAGTTATTATCAACACTTCTGATGCTATAACCAAATCTAAAACTCTTGTTGTCTCTGTTACATGTTGCCTGAGACATTTGTCCCCCAAGAATTCTAGAAATTCCATTCCACTATTGCTATATGCATCTTCCTCTCTCCAATTTATACTACTGTAGTTAAAATCTCCCTTAACAATCATTCTTCTTGCACTTGCCATACTTAGTTGTCTAAACATCTCCTGGTCCCCATCCTCTGTGCTCCTAGGTCTGTAGCAACACACCACTAAATATCCTGTCTTGCTTACCTCTACCTCACACCATATGCTCTCAGAATCATTTGTCTCACTTCCTTCCAAAGCCTTCACTCTTAGAAGACATAGGTCATCACTTATCATAAGCAGTACCCCACAACCACACTTTCCCCTCCTATCCTGACGAAAAATGCTGTATCCAGCGACTTCAATTTCTGTTATTATATCACCTTCTGTCAACCACGTCTCAGTGATCCCAATAATTTTTGGCCAGGCTGATGCGCCACCAATTCCTCTCCCTTTTTTCGGATACTCTTGGCATTAGTATAAAGCATATAAATGCCGTTGTTTCTATACCCTGCATTATCTCTTCTACACTCTTCTACTGGGCTCAGTGTTACCTGACATCGTCTCCCTTCTCCCAAGTATCCATTCCCACAAGAGGACACCCCCCTGCTATCATCCTTCCTGGGACACACTGACTCGTTCAGAACAGCAATCTCTCCAGATGCCTACGTCCTTCCTCATTCAAATCTAAATGGTCTCTCGCATACAGTTCCTCTCTTTCCTCAAACCCACTCCAAGCATCCACATATACCAGTCCTCTCTTGTCATACATTCTTGCTATTATGCCATTCAATATCACCGCTCTTCTGCTCAGTTCATCATTATCATACCTAGGCAACACACACACTATTTTTCCTCTCTCTGTCTTCTTCCATACAGTCTCAAGCAAAAACCTCATATCTCTTGCTGCCCGACTTACATTACCACTCAAGTCATTCGTTCCTACCATCACAATCATCTCATCCACACTTTAACCTCTCTTAATTGCCATAGCAACCCTTTCTATTGTTCCTCCTGGCATACACTCCTCATGCATCCTATCTTGAACACCACGGATCATTGAGTCGCCATACATTATACCTCTTGCCATTCCCTCTCTCCTATTGTTTCCATTCTCTCCTCTTCTTTCATTCTCATAGGTCTGTCTCATTCCCTCTCCTCTACTGCTATTCTCTCTTCTAGCATTCCCATATCCCTCTCTCCTAGTGTTTCCATTCTCTCCTCTTCTAGCACTCCCATACATCTCTCTCATTCCCTCTCTCCTACTGTTTCCATTTTCTCCACTTCTAGCACTTCCATATCCCTCTCTCATTCTGTCTCTCCTACTACTGTTTCCATCCTCTCATCTTCTAGCATTCCCATACCTCTCTCTCATTCCATCTCTCCTACCGTTTCCATTCTCTCCTCTTCTAGCACCTCCATATATCTCTCTCATTCCGTCTCTCCTACTGTTTCCATCCTCTCATCTTCTAGCATTCCCATACCTCTCTCTCATTCCACCTCTCCTACTGTTTCCATTCTCTCCTCTTCTAGCACTTCCATATCTCTCTCTCATTCCGTCTCTCCTACTGTTTCCATCCTCTCGTCTGCTAGCATTCCCATACCTCTCACTCATACTCCCTAAATTTTCTGTCACTCTCTCCTACTCTGATTCTCCTTGCATTTATCTCTTCCATTCTCCTAATCTTATCTTTCATACTTCTGCTATCATTCACAAGACATTCCATCTCCTCTTTCAACTCATCTATCTCCCTCTGCAGGTCAGTCACTCTTAATCTAAATTCACTCTCCGAAACAAAACCATCTCCTAAACTTTCACAGTCTCTCACACCTTCCATACTATCAACTATTATTTTCTCATTCATATATATCTTTTTTTCATTCTCTCCTATCAAACTACTTGTCTTCCTACATTCATTCCCCATTCCTGGAGTAACGAAGTTGGATATCGATATTTGCCCACATCACTCTACTTGAGACTGCCTGCCATTCAAGAAGATTAGCCTCGTATTTAGTGTTGAATGCAATGGCTACTTCTTCTTTTCCTTGATTGTCATTGCCCGAATATAACATTTTGTATTTATTGCTCAGAAAGATCTCACCAGTTTTTGTCTTTTTTGTTTCAGTCACCCCTATTATGTCAATCTGGTACTTATCTAATTCCTCAGCTAGCTCCATTTCTTTGCCATTCAGGCTTCTTATGTTGATAGTACTGATCTTTAACTCTGGTGATGTTGAGTTGGGGTGTTTTTTCAGATTTGTTCCAGTAGCTGACTTTTCGCTGTTCACCCTGGTTCCCTGGTGAAAACAACGGGGGCCTTATTTATCCGGGTGACACCCCAGGTGGCATGAAATTTTGTCATGTTGTACCATCATTTTATTATTTGGTTTAAGACAATAAGAATTATAATTTGGTCGGCTAACTCCCAAATTGCCAGCCCATCCTCGTTCGTTCAATATCCAGGTAGATACCCAACAGGGTGCACCACGAGAAGGTGAGGATTGCACATTAGGTCAGAAGCCCTGATCGGTTCTCCGCATTCCTTTAAACGCGATGTGGAGGTCTCCTCTCAGTTATACAGCTTTGACCCTTAAGCACCGAGTAGAGAATAGGAACAGTAGATGAGAATGAATGAGAAAGAGTTATGGGAATGATAGAAGAGGAGAGAATGGAAACAGTAGGACAGAGGAAATGGTAAGAGGTGTAATGTATGGCGACTCAATGATCCGTGGTGTGCAAGATAGGATGTGTGAAGAGAGTTTGCTTTTAGGAATGATAGAAAGTGTGGCTATTGCATTTAAGATGGGGTGAAAGGGTGGATCAGATGATTGTGATGGTAGGAACAAATAACTTTAGAGGTAATATAAATTGGGCTGTGAGAGATATGAGATTCTTGCTTGAGGTATACGAAAGAAGACTCAGAGAGGAAAGATATTATGCTTGTTGCCTAGGTATGATAGTGATGAGCTGAGCAGAAGAGCAGTAATATTGAATAACATAATAGCTAGAATGTGTCAGAAGAGAAGATTGGAATATGTGGATGCTTGTGTTGTGTCATTTATTTATGCAAATCACCATAATACTGTGTCTCTCAAACATACTATACAATCGCTCTATGTATTAGCCTGGATTTTTGGTCATATCTCCTTTTTAGACATAAACAAATTTATATTTTTTATTGACTGCACTAGTCTATGCTCTATAATAATTTAATACACTATTCAGGGAGACATTTCCAATAATCCAATACATATTTATTCCCTCCCTCTTTCAGACAGTTGTGGCCAAATCCCTCTACTAAACTTTATCCTCCCGCGATAAGTTCATCAAATTTTAGAGTGGTGGGTTGACGCTCTTAATCAGGCAAAATTCAATTTGAGGTAAACAATACATGTTTATTTACAACGTTATGTACAATACACTGTTATATAACATCACACTTACTAAAGGTTAAAATCATACATAAGGTTAAGATAGGAAACTCGATTCTCACAAGCACTACCTGATGCAGGCTAAAGTTAATATTTGGCAAAGTGCTAATACAGACTTTATTAATACAATTCATTCATCTGAAATCACCCCCTGATAATCTTGGGGACACTAATTTAAATTAACTTCAATATATGGTTCTTAGTTTCACTCTTTACAATGCTATTAAACCCATTTAAGGAATCTGGACATTTGGCTATAGCCTACTGCATTAAATCCCTTAAGAATTCACAGGTTAGACTTATCCTGACATTATACACTTCTTGTATCTAAAGTTCTTCATACAAATAGGCTCCAAAATTTTAGTAACAAAAGTTTACATTACCTTCGCTGTCATGGAATGGGTCTTCTGGTTAATACTGCTTTAGTAGTTCCCGAGGTTTGATTCTTTGCCTGGATCACGTGCGACATCATATTACTGCTATGTGGGCTATTTTCTATCTGCTCTATGGCTATCTTTGTCATCTGAGAATTTTAGGGGAACATCCATGACATAGCACCCGCTTGCGTTGAAAGCGTTAGTTGCGTCGCGCTGGAGCTCTGTCCGTAGCTTCATGGACTGCCTGATTCAAATTTCCCGCTGCCACTCATCCTCGCCTGCTGCACGGCCTGGAAGCCCTCGATTTGACCTCCTCATGACCACGAATCCCAGAAAAAAAGCCCTCCTTCTCCCCATATAATCAGTTATATTTTTCATTGCATAGTGCCCCCTATTTTCTCCTGAAACCCCTGTGTGGCGCTATGCTATTCTCGATCTCCAATGATGTCAGTATTTTTTTTTGTGGTAGGATTCACGTAACTGCTATTACGCACATCTCTTTCCTTGTATTACGCAGCCTCGGGCACTTATGCCAGCATGTATCAAACCTTTGGACCCATTCTTACAATTTGTTCAGTGGAATATTCAAGTTAACCTTTATTAACTTGAAAATTCAAGTTAATAAAATTTTGATCTTCATTTCACTTAAATAAAATTTGAATAACACATTACATTACTACACTGTTATACTTTACCATTTTATAATCTGCTATACTCTTAGCATTATATTTCATTACCTTATATAATTTAACACTTTTAATACATTCTAATTTGGTTTTGATGAAATGCAAGTATTTTCTTCTTTTAAATATTTAGCTTGCTGTGTTATGCTTGTTGAAATCTGAATGATTTGCCGATAGTATGAGACAAGACCATTCAGAGTTCAACACTTGGAGGGCATTTGACGACAGAAAAGAATTGTATGCGAGAGACTGTTTGCATTTGAATGAGGAAGGACATAGGCATCTGGAGAGATTGCTGTTCTGAATGAGTCAGTCTGTTAATGCAGCGAAAATAGAATGCCCCAAGGTAGCAGGGGTGGCCTCTTGTGGGAAAGGGTACTTGAGAGAAGGGGAACAGCATCAGGTAATGCTGAGCCCAATGGAGTCTAGAGGGCATAATGCTGGGCATAGAAATAGTGGCATTTTTATGCTTTATACTAATACCAAGAGTATCTGGAATAAAGGAGAGAAATTGGTAGCGCTGATAGCTTCAGCCTGGCCAAAGATTTTTGGGATCACTGAGACATGGTTGACAGAAGAGGATATAATAACTGGAATAGCAGTAGCAGGGTACAATATTTTTTGGCAGGATAGGAAGGGAAAGCAGGTTGGTGGAGTAACGCTTATGATATGTGACGACTTATGTACTCTCAGAGTGGAGGCTTTGGAAGGCAGTGATGGTGATTTTGAAGGCATATGGTGTGAGGTAGAGATAGGCAAGATGGGATATTTAGTGGGGTGTTGCTACAAACCAATGAGCATAGCGGGTGGGGACTAGTAGGCAATTGAACTTGGCAAGTGCAAGAAGAATGATTGTTATAGGAGATTTTAACTACAGCAGTATAAATTGGGGAGAGGAAGATGCATATAGCAATAAGGGAATGGAATTTCTAAAATTCTTGAGGGACAAATGTCTTAGGTAATATGTAATAAAGGGAACAAGACGTTCAAGAGTTTTGGATTTGGTCAGAGCATCAGAAGAGTTGATAATAACTGAGATAACATCTCTCCCACCAGTTGGAGAGAGTGACCATGTGGATTTGACGGAAGATGAATAGACATGCAGGAGTATCAAAGAGACGGAAACATATGTGGAATTATAAGGTAGGTGATTATTATAGTCTTAGACATCAACTTGGGGAAGTTTCATGGAGGGAGGAATTGGAAGGCTGGGGTATCATTAGTATTTGGGAAATTTGAAGGAATATTTGTTAGCAGCAATAGTAAGCCGTATTCCACAAGTGAAGAAAAGGACACAATTTGATGTAAAGTGGATGACAAACAATACTAAACAGGAACTGAATGTGAAAAAGAGACTGTGGAAGAGATATAAGGAGACAGGTGAAGATAAGATGCATGAAGAAAACAAGACCCAGGCCAGGACAGTGACTAGTATGGTAAGCAGTGGTGAGATATAGGGAGCTTGTGCGACCCCTTTGTTAAATTTTCTGAAATTTGTGAGCCTCTTCTTCTTCTTGTTTAATAATCTTGTAGAACTAGAAAATATCACCGTGGAATGTATACATACTACTTTAAATTCATATGGATTTTCTGATAACTATATAAAAAATCATTTCATTGCATTTTCTTCTGATATGATTGAGCTAGTGTAATGTTAGGAAACAAATCAGGTGTTGCAATCAAACTTCTACAAAAATTTTCCAACATTGTGATTTGGCATGGCGCTCATCGTTTACACTTAGCATTAGACAATTCAATAAAAAACATTGAGTAAATAAATCATTTTGAAATATTTATGGATAAATTATATGCTTTTTATCATCACACACCAAAAAAATCAACAAGAATTAAATATGATTTCTAAAGACCTTGCTATCGAAATTTTAAAGATCGGCCGTGAGTTTGGACCACGATAGGCAGCTTGCAGTTTACGAATGGCTCTTTCTTTGTGGAGAAATTACCCTTTATGCAAGCATTTTGCATCGAATGACAAATATGAGGGCTTTTTAAACCAACTTCTCAATTTGAAATTTTAAAAAGATGTAGCATTAATGATTGATATCCCATAGGAATTATCATATCTGTCAGAAGTCGCAATATAAGTATTATAAGGGCTAAGTTAGGCTGTTTTTTTTTTTTTTTTTTGCACAAAATTGTGAAGGAATATTTGTTAGCAGCAATAGTAAGCTGTATTCCACAAGTGAAGAAGAGGACACAATTTGGAGTAAAGCAGATGACAAACAATATTAAACAGGAACTGGATGTGAAGAAGAGGCTATGGAAGAGATATAAGGAGACAGGTAAAAAGAACATACATGAAGGATATAAGACACGCTAGGAGAGTGACTAGTATGATAAGGAAGGCGAAACTGAAATATGTGAAGAAATTGGCCCTAACATCCAAAGAAAATCCTAGGGAATTTTTTAGCTATGTAGCAAGTAAGAGGATAAATGATTGTGGAAGAATAACATTATGAGATAAAAATCGGAATAGAATGACTGATGCAGAAGTCATAGTGGAATTGTCCAATGAACACTTTATTGGTGTATTTCATCCTGGAGGAGTAAATTTTAATACTAGACGAATAGGGCAGGTTCGAGGTTTAGAGGTGCAGGAGGAGAGTGTGTTCCAAATACTGACTACTCTGGATGTCAGTAAAGCTGTGGGACTGGATGGTATATCACTACGAGTTTTGAGAGAATGTGCTAAGGAACTGACAGCTACTTTGACCTTGCTTTTCAATGAAAGTCTGGCTACGGGAAAGGTGCCCACGGAATGGAAGGAAGGTAAGATAGTGCCATTGCATAAGGGCAATAGCAGACTGGAAGTGTCTAATTATAGACCAGTTTGTGTGTAATCAGTAGTTGTTAAGATTTCATCGAAATTAGTTAGGGACAGTATCTCAGGCAGCAAGTAAAGAAAGGCACATGAGGATCAAGAGTTCTAGATCTCATCATTTCATCAGAGGATGTAATGGTTAGAGGGGGTTTTACATTTTCCTCAAGTTGGTGAAAGTGATCATGAAGTAATCACCTGTGTTGTGGCTAGTCATATGCAGGCTTTTGTGAGGAAAGGATATTATTATTATTATTATTATTTCTCAGGACTTCTTGGAGTCAAAGACTCATCAGGGAGGTCCTTTTATCACACACACACTTTTCATCGTACCGTGTCTTAAACACACTCAAACTCTTTGCAGACACCACACTCTCAGGCAAGGCATTCCAATCATTCACAACTCTGCATGAAAAAAACCTGCCTCTCACTTCCCTACTCACACCCTCTTTATACAGTTTCCAGGGATGACCTCTGGTTCTCCCCTGATCTCCCACTATTCTCTGTAAAACTTCTCCAGCATTGATCCTATAACAACCCCTTATCAACTTGTAGGTCTCTATCATATCTCCCCTCTTCCTTCTCTCCACTAGACTCTGCAAATTACATCTTTTCAATCTTTCCTCATACTCGACATTCCAGAGGTCAGAAACTACCTTAGTCAGTCGCCTTTGGACCCTTTCCAACATCTCTTCATCCTTCTGAAAACCAGGTGACCAAATCTGGACGCAATAGTCCATATGTGGCCTAATCAAAGCCTTATACAATGGAACAAGAATCTCCCTACTTCTACACATCAGTGTCCTCCGCATCATTCCCAGAAGTCTTTGTGTTGTCTTCACAATTTTGGCGATGTGTCCCCTAAATTTTAGATCCTTATCTACTATCACCCCCAGATCTCTTATTTCCTCTACCTCCAACAACATATTCTCACCAAGCATAAATTCTGCATCCCATCTTTGTTTTCCAAATTTTAAAACCTTTCATTTTGCAACATTGAACTCACATCCCCATTTGCTTGTCCAATTACTCAATTTATTCATGTCTTCTTGCAAGACCACAACATCTTCACTACTCTTTATGGTTTGTCTCAACTTGGCATCATCTGCAAACAACTGAATATCTCCCTTCACGGATTAACTTGTATTAATATACAAGTTAAATAGTAATGGCCCTAAAACAGACCCCTGGGACACTCCACTAGTGAATTTCCTTTTTTTGGACATCGCACCCCCGTACACAACTTGTTGATACCTATCAGATAGCCAGTCTTCAATCCAATGCACTATAAGGCTGAATATGACAAGCTTAGTAGACAACTTAGAGCTATAACATGGAACGAGGAGTTGAGCAGTAAGGAAATAAATGCTGCATGGGAACTTACAAAGAAATACATAACAGCATCAATGTACGAATGTATCCCAAAGGCCAAAAGGCTGAATAAGGTTGGTGTAAAATGGATCGATGTGGAGCTTAAGCATGAAATCTGGAAAAAGAAAGTCCTTTGGAGTAAGTGCAAGATGAATAATGGTAATCAGTCACATGAAGAATATAAAGAACAAGCCAGGAGAGTGACTCAGTTAGTAAGGAAAACAAAAGTTGAGTATGAGCAGAAATTGGCAAATCCGACTTAGATAAACCCTAGAGAGTTTTTTAGATATGTAGCAAGTAGAAGGAAGAATGATCATGGAAATATGAAGTTAAGGGATGAAACTGCTAGAATGGTAATTACTGCTGCAGAAGACATTGTTGAGTTGTTTGGTGATCAATTTATAAGTGTGTTTCATCTTCATCAGGGTGGAATCATAAGGAACTTAAGTGTAGAGGACATAGGAGAGGATAGCTTAATTGTGAGTGAGCAGGAGATATTTGAGTAAATAAATAACCTTGATGTTAATAAGGCGATAGGATGTAATGAAATATCACCATGCATCTTAAGGGAATGTTCCAGGGAACTGGCAGTAGCATTGGCATGCCTGTTTAACAGGAGTTTTGCAACAGCACAGGTTCCAAGAGAGTGGAAGGAGAGTAAAATTGTTCCACTGAATGAAGGCAGTGATAAGGCTGTAGCTTCAAATTATAGGCCGAGCTGTATATTTGGAGTTGTGGTGAAGGTGCTGGAGAGATTGGTGAGAAGTAGGATACAGAAATGGGTTGATAACAGTGGTATTCTCTGTGGTTATCAGCACGGGTTTGTTAAGAGGAAATCATGTTTCACTAACTTACTTATGTATTATAACAAGGTGACAAATACAGGGTGTTCGGGATAAATTTGACAGTTTCGTAAGGAAAAAGAAAATCTTCTTTGTATCTATTAAATTTAATGAATTGACAAAAAAACATTACAAGCAGAGTTAATTACAATACTATCAACAAGATTTACTCAAAATAACCACCATTAGCATCGATCACAGCTTCAATTCTGCTTCGGAACCTCGAACAAGCTGATGCTACAGTCTCCCTGGGAAGGGCCGCAAAAACTGTTTTAATTTTATCCATTAACTGGGCTTTTGTATTACTGGAAGTGCGATTGGTGTCTTTTTCAACTGCGCCCCATACAAAATAATCCATGGGGTTAAGGTCTGGGGAGTTTGGAGGCCAAACATTTGGACTGGTGAAGTCGTAGAAATTTTCAGACAACCATTTTTGACTTTTCCCAGAGGTGTGGCAAGGGGCCGAATCCTGCTGCCATACATACGGCCTACCATTGGCTACCCTTGTTATCCAGGGCTTGACTACAGTTAGCAACTCCACGAACAAAGCCCGAATTCCAATGCCAGGGTTCTTCAACACCTGTTCTTGCAGATTTGCGAGGAATTCTGCTGTACGAACGCAATCAGATCGTCTGCTAGGGATCTTTCTTCTTGCTACATCCTCGTAGTCACCATTGCAAGTCTCTAGTTCATGCCTGATTGTTTTTACTGTATTCAGGGAGCATTGGGCAGCAGTCGTAATATCCTTATTTTGATGGCGGGCACGAATCATCATGATACAAGTTATTCTCTTCCATGATTCAGGTGGGTTCCAGCTATCCATCCTTTCTGACATCTTGTACATGAATGAAGAAGGGTCCAAACTTTTAAATGAAGAGAAGTGTGTGTTAATACATGTAACTTACGGAAAAATATAATTAATTATAAATATGTCAAATTTATCCCGAACACCCTGTACCTTGGACAGAGGTGATGCATATACAGTGGCGTACTTGCATTTTTCAAAGACTTTTGATAGACTGCCACGTGAGAAGCTGTTAATTAAATTGAAGGAGATGAGATTAGATAACAGACTTCTTTGTTGGATCAGTGACTGGCTGTCAGCTAGGTATCAGAAAGTTGTATATTGGGGTGCAGTATCTTGAAAGAGAAAGGTCACCAGTGGTGTGCCACAGGGGTCAGTTTTGGGGCCATTGTTGTTCAATTTGTATGTTAATGATATTGGGTTTGGTTTATCTAGCGATATCCAGCTGTTTGCAGATGATGTAAAACTGGGGAGAGCAATTTACAGTTAGGCTGATGTTAATGCCTTACAAGAGGATTTGAATAGATTGCATGAATGGGCAGCTAAGTTCAACTGTCAGTTCAATGTTGCCAAGTGTATGGTTTTGAGATTTGGTAAGCAACGATGGGATGCCAAGTATACACTTGGTGGGGAAACTTTAACAGAAGTAGAGGAGATGAGAGATCTAGGAGTGATGGTGGACAAGGACCTGAAATTCAGGGGTCACATTGCACAAGTTGTGAAGACATCACATCGAATAATGGCAATGATGCAAAGAACCCTAACATGCAGAAATCGAGTGGTTATGATTCATTGTATAAGGCCTTGATCAGGCCTCATATGAATTATTGTGCACAGATTTGGTTGCCGAGTTTTCATGGTGTCGAGGATATGTTGGAAAAGGTACAGAGAAGATTCATAAAGGTGGTCAGTGGTCTCTGGAATGTGGAGTACGAGAACAGATTGAGGGAATGTAAGTTTCAGAGCCTCATGAATAGTAGTAAGGGGGGGGGGGGATATGATCGAGGCATATAAACTGGTCAGGGGTTGTTATCATGTAGACATGGAAGAGATTGTTCATAGAAGTGGAGAAGGAAGCAGAACAAGAGGCCATTGCTAGAGGCTGTGTAAGGAGGGTGTGAGCAAAGGAGTGAGAAGCGGGTTCTTTGCATGGAGGGTGGTTGGTGAGTGGAATGCATTGCCTGAGTGTGTTGTGGATGTGAGTGAGTACCCCCATGCAAAGTTAGTACCTCCCACGATGAGTCTCTGACTCCATGGAGGTTGGTGTTGATAATAATAATAATAATAGTATACAACATTGGGCTGATGAGGGTAATGTTACCTGTGAGAGTTAACATGGATTTGTGAGTGGGGCACTCTTGTTTTAGTAATATGCTAGCCTTTTATAATAAATTTACAAGAGCAGTAGATGAGGGAAAGGCATATACCGCCATTTTCTTGGATTTAGCGAAGACATTTGACAGGGTGCAATATAATAAGCTGATATTTAAGTTGCAGCACATGGGTTTGAATGTCAGGTTGGTCAACTGGATACAGGATTGGCTGTCTGATAAGTATCAGAGAGTTGTGTATGGTAGGGCCATTTATATTGTTCAACCTTTATATCAATGACATTGTCAGTGGATTTCAGGGGAATATTCAGTTGTTTGCAGATGATGTGAAGCTGGGAAGGGTTATTAGTAATAGTGCAGATGTGGTAGTTCTGCAAGAGGATTTGAATTACCCAGATAGATGGGCAAATGAATGGAGGTGTCAGTTTAATGCAGCAAACTGTAAGGTCTTGAGGTTTGGGCCACATTGATGGGTTGCTGCATACTCTATTGGAGGAGCTATACTGGAAGAAGTAGGGGAGACAAGAGATCTGGGATTGATGACTGATAGAAACCTGAAATTCAAGTTTTTGAGATTTTGCAATGGTGGTGAAGGTAACACGATGATTGCTGCAATAATGAGAAGGACGCTGACATTGTATGTTTTCAACCCATTGTATAAGACCTTGATTAGACCACACTTAGACTATTGTACTCAGATTTGGTCCCCAGGATTTGAAGCGGATAAATTAATTGTGGGAAGGGTATAAATGCAAATAACAAAGACAGTTTCAGGACTGTACAATGTTACTTAACTCTACTCAAGAACATTATGCAAAAAAAGATCAGATTTGCAGGACATCTGAGAGGTTCTTTGGGACACCTGACAACGTACGTATACACAAGGATGTATGCGTGTTGCATTATGGGATACTAATGCAACTGATGTGAAGTGATTAGCCTCTATATATAAGTAGCTCAGTCATGAAGTGACTTCACGTGCAAACCTTGTTTGCTTACACTTGGACAATGGATTAAACATAGAATATAATTTCTTGGCATCTTACATTTATAATATAACCAAGGGGAAAAATTTTCGACTTTATCCCAAGAATTTCCATCTGGCATTGTAGACTCATTCAAATTTACAATTACATCTGAATATTTGACTTCTAAAGATAAACTTTACAAATAGGTTGTAGGAATTGCATTTAGTTCACCTCTATCACAGAATTTTGCTGTTATGTTAAATATACTGGGAAGAATGAATCTCAACAGAAAACCTGTGCTGTGCTGTGCTGTAGTGATAATGATGACAATACTGCTGTTTGAAATGGCACTGAATCAGAACTACTTTAATTTCTATATGAAATTAATAATTATCCTCATAACTAATTTAGAAAGAATCATCAGACAGAATAGCTTTTAAATGTGCACATCAAATGAGAATCTGATGGATCACTTTCATCTTCTGTCTATAATAAACCAATGTTTACAGGTCACTGCTGTTTTTTCTGCACACCATCTGTCTGAAATATACAGAATTGCAAAATTCTTAGACCTCTCAAGCATACAGCTCTGTCAAATGGTTATAGCCCAAGAATTACACCTAAAAATAATTGACATTTCTCTGAACCTCCTCCAAGGAAAGAAGTTATCTTTAAGAAGTTATCCTATTCCTTATGTTAAAGATATTTCTGAGCATGTTGCAAAGATTTTGAAGAAATTTCAGCTTACCATCACCCAAATTTGCAATCTCTTATCTTCTCCAAAAGATCAACCATTGCTGCTATCTGTTCTTTCTTTTATGGTTACATGTTGGTCAGCCTTCATAGTAAAGAATTTATGGAGATATAACACACATCTTAGAATAATTACTTTACTTATCATTAAAAAAGTAACATTAGATGTTTTGACCTCTACATTAAGGTCATCATCATGAAAACACATGTACAGATACAAGCTACAGGTAAGTAAGATGAATCTAAATGTTTGTTTAATTTAGCCTGACCTCTTTAGAGCATCTTTAGAACATAAAACATGTTACACTATTACATGTGACTGTATTGCAGTTTTAAATTGTAAGGGGCAAAAATTCTAGTCATTTGGCACCATGTAATGTTGTAAAAAAGAAGTATTACAGCTGTATAGGAGTTGATCTTAAAATTTGAGAGACTGTTATCTTAATATCTACCAGTCCGTATAACATATCAAACTTACTCTGTGTAGGAGCATCTCCAAGTTTCAAAACTTTTCTAGAGGTGTAATATCAGAGTGGGACATCCTCAGTGTTCCCTGTGAAGAGGTCTGCTCTGAACTGAAGGACCAACGAGTGACAGCCGTAAAGAGAATTCTCATACATAGGGATGGATACCTGATTCTCACCAGGAGCATCATCCTTACATTCAACACACAAAAACCTCCAACATCTTTTAAAGCATGTTATCACAACTGCCTTTCTGCTTTAAATGTCTGAAACATGGTTATTCTCAAACTGCCTGTCATGGCTCTGCCATCTGTGGCCAATATGGCAGTAAAGATCACAAGTGCAAGAAACCAAATGCTCTAATTTTTAGGGAGCCCACCCAGCATACTATTGACCATGCCAGAGTATGCTGAATAAAATAATATATTTTATTTTAGCAACAGCATCTGGTAAACCCTCTTACATGGAGAGGGCAACTGTAAAGAAAGTGACAGTAGTGATATTGACATATTTGTCAATCCCACTTTCTCAGAGCTACAACATCAATGAAGCGCTTCACTTGTTCGCTATCTCTTTAGAGTGAATCATACAGCAAAATTGATATGGACTCACTTCTGAGCATATGCCAAAAATGGTTTTACTACATAAAAATCTCTTATTATAAAAATAATGGGAAGTGCGCTGCAAAGGATCAAAGATGTCCCCAGATAATTTGATAGATCGTCCATTAAAAGATTATTAATATTATTATCACAAGACCCCCATGAAATCACAGACTTATCTAGGAGGTACCTTTTGTCATACACACAGCTCATCATACTGCACCTTAAACAAATTCAAATTCTCTGCAGATACCACCCTGTCAGACAATGCATTCCAATGATTTTCAACTCTCCATGCAAAAAAACCTGCTTTTCATGCATTTTTGAAAATTATGGAGACAACTGCCGTGTTTGAATAAAAACTTTAGTTTAATATAACTAAAATCTAAAATACGACGTTCAGACCTTTATGTCAAGGTCATCTTCTGGAGCATACAAATATACACAAGAAACAAGTTATACTACAATCAAACTGGTTCGTTAAAGACACTGACCAACCGTTACTACAATTGTTGGACTGACCTCTGATGGGAAAAAAAAAAAAAAAAAAAAAAAAAAATACAAATTAAAAATAAAAAATTATACATCAACGCTAGAGTACTATTATTTGCGTTGTCTACTATATACATATATTAACATCATTCCAGCCAGTTGGAGTGGAATGGTTTCTAATACTAACGGATTGGCTAGAGTCCTGACTTATGTTGAATCTTTCATATTAGGTTGGCTGAATGTGTGCCATCCAGATCATGGGAATTTTCATACCATTTTTGTTATTGATATTTGGGTGGTTTATCAGGATTTCGCAGGATTCCTTAAATTTTCTTTCGTACCAGGTTTTTGTGCGGTGTAAGGAGCAGGTGCTTTTCCAGTTGATTTGGTGTAAGGTGTTAAGTGCGTGGTCTGAGAGGCCTGCTTCACCATAATGGTTATATTTGATGTGTCTAATGTATTCTTTCTTGCATATAGGGATTGTCTGTCCTGTTTCACCAATGTATGGTAAGTTACAGGTGCAGCAGATGCAATAGACTCCAGGATGTGCTAATGGGAGGAGAGGATCCTTAGAGGAGCTGAATATGGTTTTAAGTTTAGTGGGTGGTTTAAAGGTGGCATTGAGATTATAATGTTGTAGGATTCTGTTGCTTTTTTCTGATAGCCCTTTAATGAATGGTATGGCTATGGTTTTACTGTAATCTAGATTCGTTTTTGTTGTGGTTTTATAGAGTGTTTTATTGACAGTATTTTTGTTATAGCCATTATTTATGAATGTGTCACTAATGATTTTTAGTTCTTGTTTCAGGGCTTGCTGGTTAGAGCAAATAGTTGTGGCTCTATTTTTAAGGGTGTTAACACGTTCGCTGCCCCGCTACTTTGGCATGGTCTGTTCCCCTACGCCGAGCAGTTTTCCTTCTTCAAGGTCAGTACGATAATCTCGTTACCGGAGGTAAACGTCCTACGAGTATACTCGTAGTTGGCTTGTACGGAGCATATACGGTCTATGAGAATACACAGTTTTGATGCTAGCCCCACAAGCCAAGCATTTTGGCTTCTTCAAGGTCACTACAATAATCTCGTTCCCGGCGGTAAGCGTCCTACGAGTATACTCGTAGCTGGCTTGTGAAGCAGGTTCACCTACTACGAGTATACTCGTAGTTGGCAGCGAACGTGTTAATGACTCCATATTTTTGTGCTGGGTGGTGTGGTATGAATTCGCATGCATGTATTGGCCCGTGTGTGTCGGTTTTTGGTAGACCGTGAAGGATAGACTGCCTGAAGAAAGACGTGTAACTAGTGTGTCTAGGAACAGGAGCGAATTTTGGTTTTCGATTTCGATGGTAAATTGTATGCATTCATGTTGTTTGTTTAGGTGGCTGAGGAATGTGTTTAGCGTTTGTCGCCCGTGCGGCCAGATCGCGAACACGTCGTCGATGTATCTGAGCCAGACTGTCTGTCGTAGCGAGGCGGAATCAAGAGCCCTTTGCTCAAAGGTTTCCATGTAGAAGTTAGCAATTGGGGGGGATAATGGTAAACCCATGGCTGTACCTTCCTTTTGTAGGTAGAATTTGTTTTGCCACATGAAGTAACCGGACTTTAGTATGTGGGCAAAGAGGGCCGTAATTTTCATGCGGAAATTTGTTCTGTAGTAGGAGAATTGTGTCATTGATGGGGACATTAGTGAAAAGGGCAGAAACGTCAAAACTGACTAATAAGTCATCTTTGTCGAGTGTTATGTTTTTGATTTTGTTTATAAAGTGTTGTGTGTTTTTTATGTAGGAGGGGGAATGACCTACCAACTCCTTGAGTGTTGCCGCTAATTTCTTGGCTAGGTGGTAATTGGGACTGTCTATTCCTTCCACGATTGGTTGAAGGGGCACATTTTGTTTGTGTATTTTCGGAACCCCATATATTCTGGGGGGGGGCGTAGTGGGGTTTGAGTTTTTTAAATGTGTCTGGTGGCCAAGAAGTGACGGACTTTAGTAGTTTTTCTGTTTTATCCTTTATTCTTTTTGTTGGGTTATAATTTACCATTTTATATGTGTTGTTATTGGCTACTAGTTGGTTCATTTGCAGTATGTATGTTGACCTGTCAAGGACAACAGTGGCACTGCCTTTATCTACTTTCATTATTATTATGTTTTGTTTGGCTTTTAATGATTTAATTGCTGCTAATTCTGTTTTAGTCAGGTTGTTCTGTATAGTTTTCTTGGTATTTAGGACATTACTGGTTTCTAGTTGTATTTTATCTGCTATATTGTTAGGTAGGGATCTGATGCCTCTTTCAGTATGGTAGATAAAATCCAGTTTGTTTACCTTTTTCAGTGCTATTGCATAGTTCAGTCCTTTATTCAGTAGCGTAAGTTCGCCATTGTTCAGGGTGTGGCTTGATAGGTTAATCACGTGGTTCTTGCTTGTCGGTGGTTGGTTGCTGCTTGTCTCCCTTGTTTGTTGTTCATTGTTGTTTCTCACGGAGGAAGTCCTCTGATTGGATGGATTCCTGTGATTGGCTGCCATATTTTGCCGTTGTTTCAAACTGGAATTTTTTCTTGAGTTTTTCTTTATTCTTTTCCAGGGTTTGCTTGGCCGAATTGTCAGTAAATAGTAGCCGATAACAACACATATAAAATGGTAAATTATAACCCAACAAAAAGAATAAAGGATAAAACAGAAAAACTGCTAAAGTCCGTCACTTCTTGGCCACCAGACACAGTTAAAAAACTCAAACCCCACTATGCCCCACCCAGAATATATGGGGTTCCGAAAATACACAAACAAAATGTGCCCCTTCGACCAATCGTGGAAGGAATAGACCGTCCCAATTACCACCTAGCTAAGAAATTAGCGGCAACACTCAAGTAGTTGGTAGGTCATTCCCCCTCCTACATAAAAAACGCACAACACTTTATAAACAAAATCAAAAACATAACACTCGACAAAGACAACTTATTAGTCAGTTTTGATGTTTCTGCCCTTTTCACTAATATCCCCATCAATGACACAATTCTCCTACTACAGAACAAATTTCTGCCCGACATTACAGCCCTCTTTGCCCACGTACTAAAGTCCGGTTACTTCGTGTGGCAAAACAAATTCTACCTACAAAAGGAAGGTACAGCCATGGGCTTACCATTATCCCCCCCCAATCACAAACTTCTACATGGAAACCTTTGAGCAAAGGGCTCTTAATTCCGCCACGCTACAACCGACAGTTTGGCTCAGATACATCGACAACGTGTTCGCGATCTGGCCGCACGAGCGACAAACGCTAAACACATTCCTCAGCCACCTAAACAAACAACACGAATGCATACAATTTACCATCGAAATCGAAAACCAAAATTCGCTCCCGTTCCTAGACACACTGGTTACTTTAAACCACCCACTAAACTTAAAACCATATTCATTTCCTCTAAGGATCCTCCCCTCCCATTAGCACATCCTGGAGTCTTGCATCTGCTGCACCTGTATCTTACCGTACATTGGTGAAACAGGACGGACAATCCCTATACGCAAGAAAGAACACATTAGACACATCAAATATAACCATTATGGTGAAGCAGGCCTCTCAGACCACGTACTTAACACCTTACACCAAATCAACTGGAAAAGCACCTGCTCCTTACACCGCACAAAAACCTGGTACGAAAGAAAATTTAAGGAATCCTGCAAAATCCTGAAAAACCACCCAAATATCAATAACAAAGATGGTATGAAAATTCCCATGATCTGGATGGCACACATTCAGCCAACCTAATATGAAAGATTCAACATAAGTCAGGACTCTAGCCAATCCGTTAGTATTAGAAACCATTCCACTCCAACTGGCTAGAATGATGTTAATATGTGTATATAGTAGACAACACAAATAATAGGACTCTAGCGTTGATGTATAATTTTTTATTTTTAATTTTTTTCCACCAGAGGTCAGGCCAACAATTGTGGTAGTGGTTGGTCAGTGTCTTTAACGAACCAGTTTGATTGTAGTATAGCTTGTTTCTTGTGTATGTTTGTATGCTCCAGAAGATGACCTTGACATAAAGGTCGAATTTTAGATTTTAGTTATATTAAACTAAAGTTTTTATTCAAACACGGTAGTTGTCTCCATAATTTCAAAAATGTATTCAGATCACCGTGCAAGAATGGAAACCTGCTTCTCACTCCCTTGCTCACACCCTCCTTATATAGCTTCCATGGATTACCTCTTGTTGCCCCCAGTCTCCCACCATTTTTTTATGAAATACCTCTTCAGTGTTAATCCTATAACAACCCCTTACCAATTTATACGTCTCAGTCATATTATTATTATTTTTATTATTATTATTATTACGGGCAGCTCCAAGGAGTCCTTAGACTTATCGAGGGAGGCCCAACATGATGTCAAGAACAACTATTCAACATTCACACAGTATCTATCATACTTCACCTTGAACTCATTGACAGTCATGGCACCCACAACAGACTCTGGCAGCTTATTCCACTCATTTACCACTCTGCAAGTAAAAAACCTAGCTCCAACACCCTTGCTAACCACACTCTTACCAAGCTTCTGTGGATGGCCCCTAGTCCTCCCCACTACCAGTGCTATTCTCAAAAATATCTTCTGAATTAATCTTATAGAAACTCTTCAGTAATTTGAATGTCTTCAATCATATCACCCCTTTTCTGCCTATCAACCAATTTCTGCAGCCCACAAATCTTCAACCTATTCTTATAAGGTTCATTCCATAGTCCTGCTATTATCTTGGTCGCTCGTCTCTGGATCCTCTCCACCTCCTCCCCATCAAGAAACCCTGGCACCGATATCTGGGCACAGTAGTTTAGATGGGGTTTTATCAAGGCTTGATACAGAGGAACAATAACCTGTTTGTCTCTGCTCGTTAAAGTGTTTTTCAGCAACCAAGTGATTTGATGATCTGATTTTCCCTTCAACTCCCTATCCACCATATCACCCCTCTTTCTCTTATCCTCTAGACTCTGCAAATTGCATTGTCTCAACCTTTCTTCATATTCAACATTGCAGAAATCAGAAACTATTTTGGTCAATCACCTCTGGACCCTTTCCAATATCTCTTCATCCTTTGGAAACACCAGGTGCCCAAATCTGTGAACAGTAGTCCATATTTGCCTAATCAGAGCCTTATACAATGGAACCAGAATCTCCTTATTTCTAAAAGTCATTGTCCTCCAAATCATTGCCAGAAATCATTGTGTTGTCCTTTTGGCATTGTCCTCCAAATTTTATATCGCTATCTATCATCACCCTAAAATCTTTAACTTCCTCCACCTCCAACAATATATCCACACCAAAAGTGCGGATATAAATTCTACATTCCATTTTTGTTTTCCAAATTTTAAAACACTACATTTTGCAACACTGAACTGGCATCCCCACTCCCATATCCATTTACTCAGTCTATTCAAGTTTTCTTGTTAGGCCACATTATGAGCACCACTTCTCTTAATTCTTGCCAACTTTGCATCACCTGCAACCAACTGAATATCCCCATTCAAATCCTTCCCAATATCGTTAACGAACAGGATAAATTGCAATTGACCTAAAACAGACCCCTGAGGCACACTCCTGGATATTGGTATATTGCTCCCCCATATACCTCTGCTTTCCCCACAAAAAAAAACAATTAATATAATTCTCAAAAAAGAAAAAATTCCAAGTCTAATGAAAACACAGCAGCCCCTCAACATAGGAAGCAAGATGATGCCATCAAAAAGAAATAAAGTACACACTTGTGCAGTGGAAGTGTCACAGATTCCAACATAATATCAAAGACGTAGACAAATCTTTCAGAGAGCTCCTCAAAGATTTGTGATTTTTGTTGATTTATTATTATTAAATATTATTATTAAACAAGATCTCATGGAATCAAAGACTCATCTAGGAGGTCCTTTTATCTCACACGCATCTCATCATACTGTATCTTAAACACATTCAAACTCCTTGCAGACACCACACTCTCAGGCAAGGCATTCCATCATTCACAACTCTGCACGAAAAAAACTGCCGCTCACTTCCCTACTCACACCCTCTTTATACAGTTTCCAGGGATGACCTCTGGTTCTCCCCTGATCTCCCACTATTCTCTGTAGAACTTCTCCACCATTGATCCAATAACAACCCACCTTACTAACTTGTAGGTCTCTATCATATCTCCCCTCTTCCTTCTCTCCACTAGACTCTGCAAATTACATCTTTTCAATCTTTCCTCATACTCGACATTCCAGAGGTCAGAAACTACCTTAGTCAGTCGCTTTGGACCCTTTCCAACATCTCTTCATCCTTCTGAAAACCAGGTGACCAAATCTGGGTACAATAGTCCATGTGTGGCCTAATCAAAGCCTTATACAATGGAACAAGAATTTCCCTACTTCTACACGTCAGTGCCCTCCGCATCATTCCCATAAGTCTTTGTGTTATCTTCACAATTTTGGCGATGTGTCCCCTAAATTTTAGATCCTTATCCACTATCACCCCCAGATCTCTTATTTCCTCTACTTCCAACAATATATTCTCACTAAGCATAAATTCTGCATCCCATCTTTGTTTTCCAAATTTTAAAACCTTACATTTTGCAACATTGAACTCACATCCCCATTTGCTTGCCCAATCACTCAATTTATTCAAGTCTTCTTGCAAGGCCACAACATCTTCACTACTCTTTATGGTTCGTCCCAACTTTGATTCATCTGCATACAACTGAATATCTCCATCCAAATCTTCGCCAATATAATTAATATACAAGTTAAATAGTAATGGCCCTAAAACAGACCCCTGAGGCACTACACTAGTGATGGCTTTCATTTTCCTGGATATTGCACCCCCATACACAACTTGTTGATACCTATCAGATAGCCAGTCTCCAATCCAATGCACTAATCTAATATCCAACCCCATTTACTGTAGTTTGACTGTCAACTTATCATGAGGTACTCTATCAACAGCTTTTGCGAAATCCAAGTATATTACTGTGTATCCTTCTCCTCTTTCCAAGGAAGCAGTCACTTTATTGTAATAAGTAAGTAGATTACTAAAACACGACCTCCCTTTAGCAAATCCATGCTGTCCATCAAAGATTATACCATTGTTGTCAACCCAACTCTGGATCCTAGTTCTCACAAGCTTCTCCACCAACTTAACCACAACACCTGACACACAGATAGGCCTATAGTTTGATGCTTGAGTTCGATCACCACATTTATGAAGTGGCACAATCTTGCCCTCCTTCCACTCTTTAGGAACTTGACCAAGTGCAAGACTCATATTAAAAAAATGTGTCAAGGCAGGTGTCAACTCTCTGGCACATTCCTTCAGAATACACGGTGATATATTATCAAGTCCTGCAGCCTTATTTACATCTAGTTTACTCAACTCCCCAAACACCTCTTGCTCACTTACAGTCAGTCTCTCCTCCCCATCGTCAACTGCTCTCAATCTCTTCATGAAGTCACATTCACAAGATTGAAAGATCTTTATGAACTGCTCATTAAGTATCTCCACCACACATTCTGCAACAGCTGTCTTTATACGATTTTCTCCAATCAATGTCACCCTTCCATAATCATTCTTTCTTTTGCTGGCTACATATCGAAAGAACACCCTAGGATTCTTTTTGACTTCATTAGCTAACTGCTGTTCATACATCTCTTTAGCTACTCTCACCAACCAAGTCACCCTCCTTGCCTGGTCTTAGACCTCATGAAATTGGTTACTTCCACTTCTCTTATGCTGCCTCCACAATGCCTATTTTCTCTGTATTGCATGCTTAATCTCTTTATTCATCCATCTCACACCTACCTTATTTAGCCTTCTCACCCATGGTATACATTTCGACATTGCATCTACTAAGTAGTTTTTGAAAATCCCCCAAGCTGCATTGATCTCTTTTCCAGCTAACTCCTCATTCCATGCTACTCCTGCAAGCTGTCTCCTGAGCTCTTCATAATCACCCCCGTTGTAGTTCCACATATACCCTTTTTTCACAGAGCATCCTCACACTGCTGGCAACCACTTGGGTAATCACCTCATGGTCACTTTCACCAGTTGGTGGATGATTTGACACCTCATTGATAATTACATTCTCTGATGAGATGACCAAATCCAAGACCTTTAATCCTCGTGTGCCCTCTCTTACATACTGTCTAAGGTAGTTATCCCTCAAAAACTCAAGAAACTCATTTTCTTTACTTCCACTTGCTATCTCATCATTCCAGTCTATATTGCCATAATTAAAATCACCCATAATGATCACCCGTTTCTTATTTGCTTGGCTTATTTGACTATACATTTCACTATCTCCACCATTCACATTACCAGGTCTATAACAACATCCCACCAAGTATTTGATTCTATTCACCTCTATCTCACACGATACTGCCTCAAAACCACTATCACTATTTCCCTCTTGTATCTCTACCTAGTATGGACATAACTCTTTCTCTATCATCATTAGCACTCCTCCTCCCTTTTTACCCCTTCTATCCTCACGAAACACATTATACGTTTCTATCTCTATTCCTGTCAGGATGTCATCCTCATCTAACCATGTCTCACGTATTCCGACAATCTCTGGGTGCACAGACGCAATTAGTGCAACCATTTCATCCGCCTTGTTTCTTATACTATTAGCATTGTATACAAACACAACAACTCATTTCTGGATCTACAGCTAGTTCCACTGATACCACTCACTCGATGTGATCTCTCCATGCTGGACTGGGGCCATTTCCCTTTCTGCTTCTTCATTTTAGAACCCTTTGCAATTCCATCTCTTTCCTCTTGATCCCTGGTTATCCCATTACTTTCCTGCCTACACATGCTCACACCTCCTCTTGGAGCATCCATCTTTCTCACGCTGTGTGCCCCTGCCACCCTGAGCCACCCCCGTTTCCCTGCTCCTCTTGCACACCCATTCTCTCATTTTCTATACTCATACCACTCACTTCCCCATTCATTTCCACTTCTTAAATCTCTCCTGTCTTACTCTCCTGCTCTTCCACATCACTCCCCTCTTGATCTGATTCATTCTCTCTATTCACTTCTCTACTTTCCAGCAGCAGTCTCTCCAAGCAACTCACACCATAACCACTCAAATGCAGTCCATCGCTCCCATGCAGCTCACTTCGTCCGTCAAACTCATTCCACACATTAACAAACTGTACTCCCATCTCCTCACACATTTCAGCCAGAATATCATTCATAATCCTTGCTCTCCGCCTCATTTCACCACAATCACACCTAGGCAACACACTGACTACCCTTCCTGTCACACTATTCTCTTTTATCTTTCCAAGCAGTCTCCTGACATTCATTTTGACATGCTCTTGTTTTCTCTCTCTCTCTCTCTCTGAAATCATTTGTACCAATTAATACAATTAACTCTTTTGCTTGCTCCCACCTCATATTCAATGCCTCAATCACTCTACTTATTTTACTGCCTGGAAAACATACCTTGTGCATTTTATCCTCTAACACACCTTTAATAATAGAGTCACCATACAACGCCACTCGCTTATCTTTCGTTAACTTTTTCATGCCATCATGATTTATTTTAATAGTGTTGACCTGAATTCTCTTAATTTCATTTCGCATCCATTTAATTTCTTGCTTCATCCAATGCAATTCACCTTCCGAACCTTGCGACACATTCTCTCTATCTTTAAATCTTTCTATCTCTCGACCCCCTCTTCTCACTTTCCCTCTCATTCAACCTTCTTTGTTTCTGTACTTTCGGTCCAACATACCTCCAACTTTCACTATCATTCTTCTCACTTTCACTCTCATTTATCTTTCTTTGTTTCCATACTTTCGGACTAACATGCGTCCAACTTTCGCTATCATTCTTTTCACTTTTACTGTCATTCATCCTTCTTTGGTTAAGTACTTTTGTTCCAATATGCATCCAACTTTCGCCATCATTCATTCTTTTTTCGCTATCATTTATTCTTTCGATTTTTTTTACTTGCGATTTCTGCATCACGCTATTTCTACTTTCATTCGTTCTCTCAATTTCGTTTCTTTCCGTCTCACTTTCGTCCCTTTTAACATCCGTTACGGTTGTCAAATCGCTCTTTTTCTTTTTTCCTGATTTTTTAACATTTTTTCGCCTGTCTTCCTCACCATCCTTCTCTTTCAAATGTGCACTTGCGACACAATCGGTACTAGCACTTTCTGTCTTCAATTTCATATTCACATTTATGAGTTCCTCGTTCAGGTCACACTTCGCACACACCCTTCTTCCATCTGCACTAAACATCCACAAATCATTTATGTAATCGAAGGAATACATATAACAAACCTCACACTTAACGATACAACTGAAATCTAAATTAAAATCATGGAATCACAATGCCGCAGCGATTTGTTTTTTTTTCTCTGCAGGTTACTAGGTCTAATAATAACGATTTCGTAATTTAGTTCAGGCAAGAAAAAACCCCCACACTAATAATATCGGTAGCGTACAACGTTTACAGCCAACTTTACTTAAACAATTACACATATATACTTAATTATTCCTAGTAAAACTTATCTTAATCAGGAGCTCTTCAAATCGTGTCCACAGTACTTAGCCCACTAGTGCCCTCTACCAATGAAATCTAAGAAAACACTTATTAAGTGTTTTCTTAGATTTCATTGAGTATTTTTAGTATATTATTGTAGTGTAGTTATTGTACTAAAGCATTTTATAACATAATTTCAGAAATGTTATTAGTTTTTACTACTCTTAAAAATGGCACCAAAAACCTGTTGTAACAGAGCACTGACTAAAGCTAAAGTTGTTGCTACTGAAGAGAGCATTTGTCCTGAACAAAAGCACTGCTGCAGTGCTGATAATAATTTATCTGAGGATACATTGACATTGGAAATAGCTCGGTTCAAAGAAATTATTAAGAAATCGACCAGGGAATTAGTAATGGTGGGAAAATGTTTGTCTAAACTTCGACAGGATAAGAAAGAGATGAGAACAAGAATAAGCAGGAAAATACTGAACATCATCAAATTCCTGACATTTACCCTCAAGGGGTGTACAGCATATGATAGTACTACATGAAAAATTTACATCACTACTAACTTCCTACCTACAATTTTCTGTTACCAATCAATCTGTTACCTGTCAAAGCTACAACACTGTCAGATCTTATATTTCTATCTTCTAAGGCACTTTTTACTGTATCAATCCATCTATATCTTGGTCTTCCTCTGAGTCTTTTCCCTGCCAATCTGGCAGAGAACGCTTGTTTTGCTAATCTTTCCTTACCCATTCTGTTCAAGTGACCATACCATCTGTGATTAGCTCTGCTAATGAATTCCTGGATGCTGACAATGTCAACTTCTTTCCTAATATCCTAATTTTTAATATGATATTGCCATTGATGCCATCTGTTCACGCTTCTGATCTTTCTCAGGACTCTCATATCTGCGGTCTCTAGTCTTTGGTCAAGTGTTTTACTTCTGATCCAGATCTCAGATCCATACGTTAAAACTGGCTTGAACACTGTCTTGTATACATCTAATTTAGTGATCCAACTAATTGCTCTCTTATTCCATATGAATTTATTCAATTGACTTCCTACTATATCAGCTTTATTGATTCTGTTGTCTATTTCCATATTTAATTTACCATCTTCACTAAAAATCATGCCTAAGTAGGTGAAATGTTTTACTTGTTCCACAGGTTCTTTTCACAATGCAGTTGACATTTTCAACAATTCTGCCTATTTTCATTGTCTTTGTCTTTTTATTGCTGACCTTCATACCATATCTATTACAACAGTTATTCAATTTAGCCAAGGAATCTTGCAGACTCACAGTGGATTTATTGATAAGAATAATATCATCTGCATAAAGCAAAGAGCTGACATTAACATCTCCAATTTTGATATCATCTTTAATACCACTTTCCTTCATAATGTGATCCATATAGATAATGAATAACAGAGGGGATAATGTACATCCTTGTCTCACACCAGATTTAACATTAAACCATCTTCCTCTACTTCCTTCAATTCTAACTGCTGACTTACAACTCAAATAAAGACTAAGTATTGCTTGATATAATGCTCCATTAACACCATATAACTATAGCGTATTGAATAGCTTCTCTCTTGGCACCTTATCATATGCCTTTTCCAGATCTACAAAACTCAAATAGAGATCTTTGTTATATTCCCATGATTTCTTGACTATTTGTCGTTAAGTGAAGATCTGATCCTGACAGCCTCTATTTGGCTGGAATCCAGCTTGTTCTTCAACAAGCTTTTCTTCTTCAGTTCTTCTCAGCTGTTTCTCAAGTATATATGCATATATCTTACCAGGAATACTCAGTAATGAAATACCTCTGTAATTTTCACATTCAGTTTTATTTCCCTTTTTATATATGGGTACTATGAGAGCTCTACTCCAATCATCTGGAATTCGTCCTTCTCTCCAGGCACTCTGAACTATGCAGTGTAGCCACTGTAAAACTTTTATACCTCCATACTTGAGCATTTCTGGTATAATGTCATCTACTCCAGCTACCTTTCCACATTTCAGACTTTTGATGGCTTCAAGTATGGATATGTATTCCTGATTGCATGCCTGGCCAGTGTTTTTTTATCACTGTGCTGTCATCACTGCCAGTTTCATTTAGTAATTTTTCGAAGTAATTACTCCATACTTCAAGGATATCTTTTTCTCCAGTTTTCATATCACCTTTATCATCTATAATTCCTTTTACAGCACTCTTTCCTCCATTTCTGAGCCTCTTCAACAATCTCCAGAAAATCTTGCCACCTTCTTGATGTTTGTTTTACCAAAGTTTTCCCATGACTTTTATTTAGCTACTTTTACACAGTGTTTAGCTTTCTTACATTTGTCTCTATATTCTCTAAGAGCACAAGCTGACTTATTTGCCAGGAACTTTTGATATGCTTTCTTCTTTTCCTTCACTGCCACTTTAACTTCCTGTGTCCACCAGGGAGTTCTGATTTTTTTATCCTTGCAGTCAACCTCACCACATGCCTCTCTGGCTGAATCAATGAGGGTTTTCTTCAAGGCTTTCCACTTAATCTCCAAGGTTTGGTTCCTGTTCTCAAATTCTTTCATATTTTCTTCAATAATTTTTGTGTATTTCAGTCCACAGTTCACATCTGAGAGCTGCTCAACTTTTATTCGCTTTAAAACTTTCTTACATGTTCTTCTTTTCAATATGAAATTCAATTTTATCCTACTTAAGACTAAATGATGATCACTTCCAATTTCAAATCCTCTGTACACCAGAGAGAAAACCTCACTATCACCAATAACATAGTCAATGAAACTTTTCTTATTCCTTGCCTCTTCTCTCCATGTGAATTTGTGCACATTTTTATGTTGGAATATGGTGTTAGTAATAACCAGTCCATGTCCTGAGTAGAAATCCAACAAGTATTTGCCATTATTATTAGGTTTGCTCTTTTCTCCAAATTTTTCCAAAATATTTTTGTATGTCTGACAATCATTTCCTACTCTGCTATTTAGATCCCCAACAAGGACCAAATTTTCATTTTTCATTGTGTCAGTTGCTTTCTCTAAACCTCAAAAATTTCCTCCACTTCTACCTTAGTAGAACCTTCTGTGGGACCATAGGCACAAATAAGTCTCATTGTCCAGTTCCCCATTCTGATATTTTCCCACAAACTTCAATGGCATGAAGTTTCAAATCTACTTGAAACTTCATACCATTGAAGAAGATTAGCCTGGTATTTAGTGTTGAATACTATGGCTACTCCTTTTCCTTGATTGTCATTGCCTGAATATAACATTTTGTATTTATTGCTCAGAAAGAGTTCACCAGTTTTGGTCTTTTTTTTGTTTCAGTCCCCCCTATTATGTCAATCTGGTACTTATCTAATTCCTTGGCTAGCTCCGTTTTTTTGCCATTCCGGCCTCTTATGTTGATAATACCGATCTTCAGTTCTGGTGATATTGAGTTTGGGTGTGTTTTAGGATTTGTTCCAGTAGCTAACTTTTCACTATTCAGCCTGGTTCCCTGGCAAAAACAACAGAGGCCTTGTTTAACCGGGCGACGCCCTAGCTGGCATGAAATTATATCATGTTTTAAGCCAATAAGAATACAATTTGGTCAGGCAAATCCCAAATTGCCAGCCCATCCTCGTTTGTTCAGTATCCAGGTAGATACCTAACAGGGTGCACCACAAGAAGGTGAGGATTGCACATTAGGTCAGAAGCCCTGTTCGGTTCTCCACATTCCTTTAAAGACTATGCGGAGGTCTCTTCTGAGTTATACAGCTTTGACCCTTAAGCAACCCATTACTGAACATGGAAATCAAAATATTAATAACAACAAGGTAATCAGTTAATATCTAAGAAAAAAGAGGTAATATGGTATGGTGATTCAATTTTAAAATTTGCACTTGCCGAGGGAGTCACCACTTCTAGTTTCCTGGGAGCGAAAATTAAAAATATGACAAACGTAATTGAAAACCAAAAAAAAAATGTAAAGGAAATGGTAGTGTTGGTAGGTACTAATAATTATAATTTAAGTGTGACAAACATAGTATGAGAGATGTTAACGATACCAACCAATTTTAAACCTGGTTTTACTCCATTTTTTATGTCAAGTTTGCGCCTGCAATATATGCAAGACTAGCTGATCCCACAGGTAGTGCAAGACCAAGGCAACTCGTGGTAGAGGTGGAGCAAGCTCTGATCACTAATCTTAATATTTACCCTTAATGCCAAAACACATCTCCAAGAAGGGGATGTATGATGTTTTGTATTAAAGGCAAGGGGCCACTACCCAGACTGGTTTCGACCTTTATTGAGGTCTCATCAGTGGGAGCCAGGCTAGAAATAGAAATACCAAGATTTAGTAATGCAGAGCTTGTAAGTATTTTACCAAAACGAGTTACCATAAGGTGTTATAACCTTATTAAATAAAAATCTCAGGAGGAGACATCATACATCCCCTTCTTGGAGATGTGTTTTGGCATTAAGGGTAAATATTAAGATTAGTGATCAGAGCTTGCTCCACTTCTACCACGAGTTGCCTTGGTCTTGCACTACCTGTGGGATCAGCTAGTCTTGCATATATTGCAGGCGCAAACTTGACATTTTGTCTGTTTGCTTACTTGGAAAAAATGGAGTAAAACCAGGTTTAAAATTGCTTGGTATCTTTAACATAACTATACCCAAGTTAAAAATACTTTCTACATAGTATGAGAGAAGATATGAAAGGTGTGTTGCAAGAAGTGTGAAAGAAATGTGAATGAGTAAAAATTGTAGGATTACTACCTAGATATGATAGTACTGAGTTAAGAAGAAAGGGCGATGATAACATGTGATTTCATGCGCAGGCTATGTATAAGATATGGATGTGAGTTTTTAGATGTGTGGGGTGTGTGTTTGATGGCTGAAAAGATTTGCATAAGAATGATGGCCCGCACTTGAATTCATTTGGCATCAGAAACCTGGCAAAATTACTTCTTGGTATGAGACCCAATGCAGTCAGGGAAACTAGATCATCAAGGTAAGGATGGGAAAAATGTGTGTGAAAGTTCAACTATGGTATACAAATGTAATAAAGATATGAATCCCTTTGAACATGGATATGTATGTGGTGAAGGAGTGGAAAAATATGCTTTGCGTTCGGACCTTTTAAATATGTCTAGGGAGGGAAAAGAGAAAATTCTAGTACAAGGCCAAATAGATTGCATGTCTAATTATAAGAATAGGCTAGATCGTAATTTATTATATCCATACACAAATGCCAGGACCATTAGAAACAAAGGGGTTGGGTTTGTTGCTTTATTGAATACGATGTGACCTAAGATTGCTGGCATTAGTGAAACCTGGCCATCAGAATCAATTATGGTAAATGGGATTGAATGTAATGGATATACTATTTTTAGGAATGCCAGAAGAGATAGGAGAGGAGGAGGAGTGCTCCTAATGATATCAGATGACTTAAGTCCAGTTAGGGTAGAGATACAAGAAAACAATGATGGTAACAATGTCCCATGTAGCGATGAGTTTGAGTCTATCTGGTGTGAAGTGGAGGTCAACAGAATCAAATATATGGTGGGGTGTTGCTACAGACCTGGTGCCTCAGTTGTAGGGGACAAAGAAATGCATCGCCAGTTTAGCCTTATGGGTACCAAGGTACCAAGCTATTGATCATTATGGGTGACTTTAATTTTCCAAACATTGATTGGTTAGAAGATAAATCTCATAATAAAAAAGAACAGGAATTTACTGAATTGTTGTGAGACAACTTTCTCAAGCAGCATGTGAAAGAAGGAACTGAAGGTCAAAGAGTGTTGGATTTGCTCATAGCATTAGAAGGGATCTCTGTCATGAATATGGCTATTTTACCACCAATTGGTGACAGTGATCATGCTGTTCTTTCTTGGGAAGTATCTACTTCTATTGAAGTTCCAATTAAAACAGGCTGCATGCTGAACTACAAAGCTGGAAATTATGATTGACTTAGAAGAATACTATCTTTGTTCCCATGGTATCAGTTACTGAATGGAAAAAATGCCAGCAATGAATGGGAATCTTTGAAAAAGTGCTTAAATAAGGCAGTATCTCAATGTATCCCTGTTGTTCGAAGAATGAATAGGTTGGGAATGAAATGGATGTTCAGCCTTCTTAATCAAGAGATCCACAAAAAGTTGATGTGGAAAGAATATCGTGAGAGGAGTTACGAAATATATAAAGCTCAGGCCAGAAAAGTGACGAGTATTGTGAGAAAAGTTAAAATGAAGTATGAAAAAAAAATTGGCCCTGCAAGCTAAAGGCAATCCAAAAGAATTTTATTGTCATGCTACAAGCAAAAGAAAAATGAATGTGGAAGAATAACTTTATTGAATGCAGATGATACATGAGTGTCTGGAGCTAAGGAGATTCTTCAGTTAATGAGTCCTCACTTTGTTAAGATATATCTGACATGGGGCACAGTGAAACTGCTACATTGGATGTAGCAGTTTCACTGTGCCCCAAGTAGTGAAAATCTAGGGTTTGTCTTTGCCTGATTTGTGAATTTTTGCTCATACTCTACTTTTGTTTTCCTTACTAACTGAGTCATCCTCCTTGCTTGTTCTTTATACGCTTCATGTAACTGATTATTACTGTTATTCATCTTGTACTTCCTCCAAAAATACTTTCTTTTTCCAGATTTCATGCTTAAGCTCCACATTCATCCATTTTACCTACTTTATTCAGCCCTGTTTGCCTTCGCTGTTGTTATGTATTTCTTTGTCATTTTCCAAGCAGCATTTATTCCCTTACTGCTCTACTCCTAGTTCCATGTTACAGCTCCAAACTGTCTCATAAGCTTGTCATAATCACCTGTGTGATAATTCCACATATATCTTTTCCTCACAAAAGTCTGCATACGACTATCCACAACAGGTAATGAGTGGCATACATTACCAGGATTGTTTGTGAATGCCGAGAGTCCTAATATATTGTCAGCTGATAAGATGATAAAAATGCTGGTTGGATGGTTGTTGGTTTTCTACAATGAATCTGACCCCATGCATTTTGATGAAATAATTTTATTATTTTAATAATAATAATAATAATTCCACTGCTTCTCCATGTTGAGAGATCACAGTTACACTGGTATGGGCACCTGGTCAGAATGCCACAAGAGAGGCTCCCTCAGCAGACCCTCTTTGCCAAGCCAGAGGGTGGGAGACCACGTGGAAGGCCAAGGATTCACTGGATAGATTATATCCAAAACCTAGGGTGGACACATTTGGGAATCCCACCGGAACACCTGAAGTTGGTGGCAGAGGATCGTGACCATTGGAAGTTCCTCTTGCAGCTTTTGCCGACACAACCCAATTAGGAAGAGTGGGCCTTGAAGATGTATGGATGTATGTATAATAATAATAATTTGTTCCTGTAGTACTATCTTTTTTTTTTGCATTTCTTGGGTTGTAAGGAGATTCCTTTTTATCTTATATTTGGTTTTTAATGCTGTGTTATTAGGATATCGCTTTAATTCTTTCTGTAGGATGGCCTTTCTGTGTATATCTATAATTATGTTTTGCATTATTGAAGTATTTTCGCTTGTTTTTATTATATATTTCTTATATTTTCTTATATTTCTAATATATTTCATCCAGTGAGAGTTTAATGTTGTTGTATAAGATATCGATTTGATCTGGTGCCACACATTACCAGGACGCACATTACCCTAAGAAACACAAAGTCTATCATACCACTCCTCAAACTCATTGACCGTTCTCGCTCTCACAGCTCCACCAGGCAATGCATTCCACGGTTCACCACCCTCCATGCAAAGAAACCACTCCTCACCCTCTTGCTCACAATTTCCTTATGTAACTTATACGGATGGCCCCTTGTCATGACTCCTTCATGCTGTTCAACCAAGCGAAAGAACTCCCCAGTGTCAACCCCCACCTCTCAACAGTTTAAAAGTCTCAATCATATCACCTCTCCTTCTTCTTCTGTCACCAAACTCTGCAGTCCACATTCCCTCAGCCTCTAACTACCACTGTACAGTCCTAAAACCATCTTTGTCATCCGTCTTTGTATCCTTTCCACAATTAATTTATCCCCTTCAAATCCTGGGGACCAAATCTGAGAACAGTAGTCTAAGTGTGGTCTGATCAGGGACTTATACAATGGAATGATAACCCTTTTATCCTGCAGGTCAGTGTCCTTGTCATAATTGCAGCAAGTGAAGTGTTACCTTCACCACCTTTGCAATATGTCCCCTAAATTTCAGGTTTCTATCAATCATCAATCCCAGATCTCTTGTCACCCCTACTTCCTCCAGTATAACTCATCCCATAGAGTATGCAGCATCCCATTGATGTTTCACAAACCTCAAGATGTTACATTTCGCTGTATTAAACTGATAACCTCATTCATTTGCCCATCTATCTAGCTTATTCAAATCCTTTTGCAGGGCTACCACATCTGCACTATTACTAATAATCCTTCCCAGCTTCACATCATCTGCAAACAACTGAATATCCCCTTGCAATTCACTGACAATGTCATTGATATAAAGGTTAAACAATATAGGTCCCAGTACTCAGCCCTGTGGGACCCCACTTGTAACCCTCTGCCTCCTTGAAACTGCCCACCATACACAACTCTCTGATACCTATCGGAGAGTCAATCCTGAATCCAGTTGACTATTGTGACATCCAGATCCATGTGCTGCAACATAAATATCAGCTTTTCATGTGGCTCCCTGTCAAATGCCTTTGCGAAGCCTAGGAAAATGGCAGTATATGCCTTTCCCTCATCTAGTGATCTTGTAACTTTATTAAAAAAGGCTAGCATATTGCTAAAACAAGAGTGCCCCTTCACAAATCAATGTTGACTCTCACAGATAACATTAACCTCTTCTGCCCAATGTTGTATACGGTCCCTCACTACTTTCTCCAAGATCTTAACAACTATTGATGACACACAAACTGGCCTTTAATTAGACATTTCCAGTCTGCTACTGCCCGTATGCAATGGCACTATCTTACCTTCCTTCCATTCCATGTACACCATTCCCTCAGCCAGAGTTTCATTGAAAAGCCAGGTCAAAGGCACTGTCAGTTCCTTAGCACATTCTCTCAAAACTCGTGAAATACCATCCTGTCCCACAGCTTTACTGACATCCAGAGTACTCAGTATTTGAAACACACTCTGCTCCTTTACCTCTAAACCTCGAACCTGCCCTATCCCTCTAGTATTAAAACTGACACCTCCAGGATGAAATACTCTAATAAAGTGTTCATTGAACAATTCCACAATGGCCTCTGCATCAATCACTCTATTCCCATTTTTATCCCACAATATCATTCTTCCACAATACTTTTTTCCTCCTACTGGCCACATAGCTAAAAAATTCCCCAGGATATTCTTTGTATCTTAGGGAGAATCTCCTCTCATTTTCCAGTTTCATCTTCCTTATCATACTAGTCACTCTTCTGGCCTGTTTCTTACACTCTTCATACATCTTTTCTTCACCTGTCTCCTTATATTTCTTCCATAGCCTCTTTTTCACATGCAATTCCTGTTTAATATTGTTTTTCATCTACTTTACTCCAAATTTTGGCTTCCTGTTCACTCGTGGTATACAACTTACCATTGCTGCTAACAAATATTCTTTCACAATTTCTCACGTACTAATGATATCCCTTCTTTCCAATTCCTCCCTCCTTGAAACTTTCCTAAGTTGACGTTTTGGACTATTATAATCACCTGCCTTATAATTCCACATATGTTCCTGTCTCTTTGATACTCCTGCATGTCTATTCATTTTCCAAGTCAAAACCATAGTCACTCTCTCCAACTGGTGGGATAGATGTTATCTCAGTTATTATCAACTCTTCTGATGCTATAACCAAATCCAAAACTCTTGAACCTCTTGTTCCTTTTCTTACATGTTGCCTAAGACATTTGTCCCTGAAGAATTCTAGAAATTCCATTCCCTTATTGTCATATGCATCTTCCTCTCCCCAATTTATACTACTGTGGTTAAAATCTCTCATAACGATCATACTTCTTGCACTTGCCACACTCAACTGTCTCAACATCTCCTGGTCCCCACCCTCTATGCTCCTGGGTCTGTAACAACACTCTACTAAATATCCTGTCTTGCCCACCTCTACCTCACACCATATGCTTTCAAAATCATTAGTGTCACTGCTTTCCAGAGCCTCCACTCTTAGAGGACATAGGTAGTCACTTGTCATAAGCAGTACTCCACTACCACGCTTTCCCTTCCTATCCTGCCCAAAAATGCTGTATCCAGCGACTTCTATTCCTGTTATTATATCCTCTTCTATCAACCACGTCTTAGTGATCCCAATAATTTTTAGCCAGGCTGATGCTATCTGCTCCACCAATTCCTCTCCCTTATTCCGGATACTCCTGGCATTAGTATAAAGCATATAAATGCCTATTCTATTGTATAAATTTATATTGTCTGAGTGTGCAGGTTTAGAGCCGTTTCATGTTCATTCATGAACATTCATGTTCATAATCAAATTGTGTTTTCTTTTTAATGTTAGTTGTTTACTACTACAAAATATAGATTATTATTATTATTATTCGTGACACTTCCAAGGAGTCCGAAGACTCATTGCAGGAGGACACCCACTGTACAACTCTCAGCACTGCAATGATTCTGCGTCAAAACGACTTTGCTGCAATTAATTTTAGCTTTCTATAATTTCTTTGCAAATTTCATCAGACCTATAATCATTTCAAAATTGATCATTCAATTTTTAATGAATGAAGACTGCAGTATTTTGCTGACAAAATTCACTTTATTTAAAATATCATACCAAATCTTTGGCGCCTTTAATTTAGTGGTGCCTGTGTGTGTCGCACACATTGCACATATGGTCGGTGTGCCCCTACTCATCGGTGGGAGCCAGACCCAGCTGTGATACTAAGGTTGAGGTAATACTGAAGTCAGATATTTATATATGAGTAGCCAAAAGGTCTCACACCATATTATTAAAATACTCTGGATTAGAGACAGTTGTTGGAAGTTTTTTCACTTGGCCAAACTATAAATTAAAGATACCAAGAAAGGGAGGTGATTATTTAAAGTTAAATTTCTCTAAAATAGTTTCTCAAATAATTTTTGTTTTTTTGACTTCAATTTTTTGTTTTCATTATTCATAGATAAGACACAGATGGTGTGAACTGGTTATAAAGCATAGACTTCGAGAAAGCTATAATGATATTTGTCATTTTCTGCGTGAAGATTTAGTAAGTTTGCCTTTTGAGTTATTCCATTTGAATATATATATTAGATGATTACAGAATAAATGTATTCTTTTGAATCCTAGCCTGTTTTTAGATTGATCCTGACAAGGTAATTATTACTCAAGCTTCTGTAGAGTTAGAAGAATAAGAGTAGAAAGTTTAATGCAACACGGATCAATGAAATCTTATTAAGTCAAAAGCACCCACTGATTTATAAAATCACGTTGCTACATTATTATACCAACTTTCAGGAATGGCATTATTTTTGTTAGTGTTCTTGTTAGCAGGACTGGATATCTTTCTCAGAAAAAATTCACCACACCATGAATGAGTAGACTAACAATAAGCAAGAATTTAGGTATGGGATTCATGACTTATTTTTCATGGTATTAACAACAACACACACACTTTTATCACAAAGATGTTTTTTTAACGCTTATATTTCGCTGATTTTCAACTCAGCATCATCAGAGCACAACACACTTGTATACACGACAGTGAGTGAGCGAAACAATATAATTGCAAAAGACAAAAGATCTAAAGTCCTATTTTTGGGTGCCCTCTAATGAAAAAAAAAAAAAAAAGCAGCTATCTAGGAGTTTTTCTTAGGATAACCGTCTCCCAAATTTTTAGCAAATTAATGCAACCATATTTGTTAAGGTTGGGAGAATTGTTCAAAGCCATTATTGACTCAAAAATAATCTTTCAGATCTATAATGACTCCTAAATGGCACATTCCTTTTCATCCATCTAATCCTGTGTGAAGGATTGTCCAAAGCGTGGTCTGACAGTCCTGACTTGCCATAGTAATAGTAGCGAATGTATCTTTCATGTTCTTCCAGGCAGATGTTCACTGATCTTCCTGTTTACCCATAATAGGCCACGTCACAAGGAACTTCATACACTCCTGGGTGTGCTAAGGGTGAAGTTTATCCTTAGGCAAGCGGATCAGAGTTGCGTGCTTGACATGAGGTTTGAAAGTGGTGCGAAGGCCATGTTTCAACAGTATTTTGGCTATCTTTTCCGATGTACTTCTGATATAGGGAATAGAAATGTTGTATTCTTGCGTATTAGGGAAGGGCAGAGTAATGGGCCTATGTAGTATTTTATCTATTTTGTAGGGATTATAGCCATTGGCTAAGAACGTATGGTGCAAGTATTGGAGGTCAGTGGTCAGAGCTGTATCGTTAGAACAAATGGCTCTGGCTCTGTGTGTAAGTGTTACTAAAATGCTGTACTGTTGGACTGGATGATGACGTGATTGTTTATGTAGGTATCTTCCTGTGTGTGTGTGTAGGCTTTCTGTAAATAGAAAAAGATAGTGATCCATCTGAAAGGCGTGTGACTAATATGTCAAGAAATGGTAAAAAGTTATTTGATTCTTTTTCTACTATGAAGTGAATTTTGGGTTGTTGGCTGTTTAGGTAGGTGACAAAAGCATCCAAAGTGTCTTGTCCATGGGGCCAGATGGCAAACACATCATCTAAATAGCGTACCCACACTTGTGGCTTGTATGTAGCTGTGGTAAGTAATTTGTTTTCAAAGTGTTCCATGTAAAAATTTGCTAACGGGGGGGACCCATAGCAGTACCATTAATCTGTTTGTAGAATTTTCCCATGTAAAGTAACCTGCATTCATGATAAACTGAAATAATTCAAAAAATATCAGGGGGAAATTTAGACTCGATTAAATCAAGAGTGTCTACAAGTGGTACATTGGTAAATAAGGAGGTGAGATCAAAACTAACCATTATGTCTGAATCTTTTAGGATTATATTTTTAACCTGTGTTTTGAAATGGACTGAATTTTTTACAAAAGTAGAGGAGTCGCTAGTAAGGAGGGCAAGCGATTTGGCTAAATGCTGGGCTAGAGTATATGTGGTACTATCTATGCTATCGACTATGGGGCATAGGGGGATATTAGTTTTGTGGATTTTTGGTAATCCATAAATACAGGGTGGTTTAACATGAATTGGTTTTATTTTCCTGATGAGTTCTTTGGGCCATGATGTCACTTTTTTCAGTAATTTTCGGACTTTTTTCTTTTGAGACATTGTAGGGTCTCGGTGTATAATTTGATATGTGGAACTGTCACATATGAGATCTTGCATTTTTCTGTTATACTCTTCTTGATTCATGATAACTGTTGCATTTCCTTTATCGGCTTTTGTAATAATAATATTTTTATTATTATGCAACTTTTTAGGGCAGTTATTTGCTTACGTGGCATATTGCTTTTTGGAGGCTTAGCCTTGTTTAGAATACTTCCTATATCTAGTCGCACGTTATTGGCCATTGCTGGCAGAAGATCGTGGATACCCCGTTCTACGTTTATCATAATTTCTAGTTTAAGAATTTGTTTGGGTGTGACGGCAAAGTTATATCCTAGACTGAGAGCATTCTTGGCTTCTTCAGTGAGTGTTTCCGACAATAGGTTATGACCATGTAGTCTCGTCGAAGTTGTGGTCGGGACTTTGTATGTTGGCGCTGTTGTAGCAGTTCATATTTCTTTAGGTGCTTGCTTTTTACTTTTGTGAATTCTTTTTTTGCTGCAACTTCAGAGATGTGCTGTAGGACAGTCCATATTTCAGGATTTAACACGTTGATTAGTTCTTGTTGTAGAGCTGTGATAGAGCTATTTAGCTTACTAAGCTCTATGCAAGTAGCGGCAATTTGTTCTCGAAGAAGCGCTAAACTCTCCTATCGATAAGTACGATGTACCTTTGCCGATTGTAACTTTTCTTTGATTTTCAGAAAAGATGGAATGATATCGTTGTCGCGGCATCGTTTAAGGAAGGCTAACCTGTTCAATTTTCTGGACAATTTCAGTTTCAACTTACCAAACTGTTGCGCTTTGTATACAATATCTTCTCCTTGCAGAATCATTAATCTAACAGATAAGCTTAGGTGTTGATGGTTATTCATGACTTATTTTTCACGGTATTAACAACACCACACACAGTTTTATCACAAGGATGTTTTATTAACGCTTATATTTCGCTGATTTTCAACTCAGCATCATCAACATGTTCATCATCAGCAACAGTTATCATGAATCAAGAAGAGTATAACAGAAAAATGCAAGATCTCATATGTGACAGTTCCACATATCAAATTATACATCGAGACCCTACAATGTGTCAAAAGAAAAAAGTCCGAAAGTTACTGAAAAAAGTGACATCATGGCCCACAGAAGAAAATAAAACCAATTCATGTAAAACCACCCTGTATTTATGGATTACCAAAAATCCACAAAACTAATATCCCCCTATGCCCCATAGTCAATAGCATAGATAGTCCTACATATAAACTGGCCCTGCATTTAGCCAAGTCGCTTGCCCCCCTTACTGGCAACTCCTCTACTTTTGTAAAAAATTCAGTCCATTTCAAAACACTGGTTAAAAATATAATCCTAAAAGATTCAGACATAATGGTTAGTTTTGATCTCACCTCCTTATTTACCAATGTACCACTTGTAGACACCCTTGATTTAATCGAGTCTAAATTTCCCCCTGATATTTTTTGAATTATTTCAGTTTATCATGAATGCAGGTTACTTTACATGGGGAGGAAAATTCTACAAACAGATTAATGGTACTGCTATGGGTTTCCCCCTCTCTCCCCTGTTAGCAAATTTTTACATGGAACACTTTGAAAACAAAGTACTTACCACAGCTACATACAAGCCACAAGTGTGGGTACGCTATTTAGATGATGTGTTTGCCATCTGGCCCTATGGACAAGACACTTTGGATGCTTTTTTCACCTACCTAAACAGCCAACACCGCAAAATTCACTTCACAGTAGAAAAAGAATCAAATAACTGTTTACCATTTCTTGTCACATTAGTCACTCGCATTTCAGATGGATCACTATCTTTTTCTATTTACAGAAAGCCTACACACACAGGAAGATACCTACATAATCAATCACATCATCATACGGTATTTTAAAAACACTTGCACACAGAGCCAGAGCCATTTGTTCTAACGATACAACTCTGACCACTGAACTCCAATACCTGAGCCATATGTTCTTAGCCAATGGCTACAATCCCTACAAAATAGATAAAATACTACATAGGCCCATTACTCTGCCCTTCCCTAATACACAAGAATACAACATGACCATTTCTATTCCCTATATCAGAGATACATCGGAAAAGATAGCCAACGTATTGTTGAAACATGGCCTTCGCTCCACTTTCAAACCTCATGTCAAGCTGGCAACTCTGATCTGTTTGCCTAAGGATAAACTTCACCCTTTAGCACACCCAGGAGTGTATGAAGTTCCTTGTGACTTGGCCTATTATGGGCAAACAGGAAGATCAGTGAACATCTGCCTGGAAGAACATGAAAGATACATTCGCTACTATTACTATGGCAAGTCGGGACTGTCAGACCACACTTTGGATAATCCTTCACACAGGATTAGATGGAGGAAAAGGAATGTGCCATTTAGGAGTCATTATAGATCTGAAAGATTATTTTTTCAGTCAGCAATGGCTTTGAACAATTCTCCCAACCTTAACAAATATGGTTGCATTAATTTGCCAAAAATTTGGGAGACGGTTATCCTAAGAAAAACTCCTGGATAGCTGCTTTTTTTTTTGGTTAGAGGGCACCAAAAATAGGACTTAAGATCTTTTGTCTTTTGCAATTATATTGTTTCACTCACTCACCGTCGTGTACACAAGTGTGTTGTGCTCTGATGATGCTGAGTTGAAAATCAGTGAAATATAAGCATTAAAAAAACATCTTCGTGATAAAAGTGTGTGTGGTGTTGTTAATACCGTGAAAAATAACACCTAATCTTATCTGTTAGGTATGTTTTAAGCACGACTAGATTAATTTCACCATTGAATAAACACCATTACTTCACTTTCACTCCATGTGATGCAACTTTATGTAATTCCTTCTTTTTTTTTTTTCTTATATTCTTCACTCTATTTTTATTCAGCTTTTTTTGCCTTTTTTTTCAGACAACCATCACTAGTATCCCGTGTCCCACTGCTATGTTTGCAGATAAGAATAGTTAAGGAATGCCAAAAAGTTGTCATCTCTTACCCATTCTCCTGAAGATCAGATAAGGCCTTAGATTTAACTTATCTTCCAAATGCTCTATGGATTTCTGTTCAAGACATGGATTAGTTATTACTAACACCAGTTCGAACAAAAAAAGTGCGCAAATTCACATAGAGAGAAGATGAAAGAAATGAGAAAAATCTCATTGACTATGTTATAGTTCATAGCAGTATTTCTCAACTTTTCTAAGCCCAAGGACCAGTAAAATGCCTGAAACAGTTCTACGGACCACTAAGTTACAGATGAGTACTTGGGGGGGGGTGATCTTCGGAGTTTTGCAGGTTTCATGCACTCGTTCGACAATACATCATAACACAGAACACATTGAGATTTCTGTTCACTTTCATCTCCACACCATGTAAACCCGAATTCTAAATATGAACTGTTATATTTCCTACTGTATTTTTTCTTTGAACTGCTTGTTTCTTCCACTTTAATAGTATCAGATTTGCTTGCCGCTACAACACATGTATCACAAGCAGGGTTAGCATCACCTGTTTCATTTGCTCTTTTTTTAAAAGTCCTAGTTCTAAGCCACTTTTCCATTATTAAAAAACGTTTCTGAAAAATATATAAATACTGGGGTTAACTCAGGACACACTTTGTCCAAGTATCACTTAGCACTTCCGAAGATATACTGAGCCTTGGATGAAGGAAGGAAGCCTTCAATAATAAAAATCAATAAAAAACAAGCAATTGGTTGAAATGTGGATAACACATGTTCACTTCAAATATGACAAAACAGCAAGAAGGCAGAAGCAATAAAACTATATTGTTGTTCACTTCACCCTCTTTTATTATTCGTCATTCTGCCACTACAGATTTAGCAGCAGAATGATGAATAATAAAAGAGGGGTGAAGTGAACAACAATATAGTTTTATTGCTTCTGCCTTTGAACATTCTGATGCTATTTGTTATTTTTTTTTAAGTCTCCATTTGATTTCAATAATTTTTACATATTCAATTTTAATTTGTTTTGTTTGGATAACTAAAAAATATATATTTATTTAATTAATTTAAGTCTGCTTGTGGACCACCTGTCCCACCATCGCGGACCACCTGTGATCCGCAGACCACAGGTTTAAAAACACTGGTTCATAGCAATGTTTTCTCACTGGTTCAGAACACAAGAGTATATAGAGTATTTGTAATAGGAAGTTATCGCTATTTAGTTTTGAGCAAGATAAAATTGAATTTCATATTGAAAAGAAGAGTGTGTAAGAAAGCTTTAAAATGAATGAAGGTTGAGCAGCTTTCAGAAGTAAACTGTACACTCAAATATACAAACATCATTGAAGAAAAAATGAGTTCTTATTCTTGAGTTGGTTCTTGTTCTCAAAAGAATTTGAGAACAAAAACCAAACCTTGGATATTCAGTGGCAGATCCTGAAGAAAACATTGATTGATTCAGCCAGAGAGGCATGTTGTGAGGTTGTCTGTATGGATAGAAAAACGGAACTCCATGATGGACTCAGGAAGCTAAAGAGGCAGTCAAAGAAAAGAAGAAAGCATGTAGAAAGTTCCTAGTAAGTAAGTCAGTCAGCTTGTGCTCTTAGGAAATGCAGAGAAAAATGTAAGAATGAAAAGAACTTTGCAAAACTAGCTAAACAAAAGTCATGGGAAGACTTTGGTTAGATCATAAAAAATAAATATCAAGAAGTTTGTAAAATATTCTTGTGGCTATTGAAAAAGCTTAGAAAAGGAGGAAAAAGTACTGTAAAAGAAATCAGAGATGATAAAGGTGACATAAAAATTTCGGGAAAATATTCTAAATGTCTGGAGTAATTACTTTGAAAGACTGCTAAATGAAACAGGTAGTGTCAGCACGATGGTAGAAAATTCCCAACAGGAATGTAGTCAGAAATATATATCCATACTTGAAATAGAAAAAAAGTAATCCAAAACCTGAAATGTGGAAAGGCAGCTGGAGCATAGGAAATTTGGCAGGAATGCTTAAATATGGAGGTATAAAAGTTTTATAGTGGCTGCATTACATAATCGGAAGGCCTGGTCAGAGGGTCAAATTCCAGAGGATTGAAGCAGAGCTCATAGTACTCATCTATAAAAAGGGAAATAAAACTGAAAGCAAGAATTACAGAAGTGTTTCCTTACTGAGTGTTTCTGGTAAGATTTATTCAAGTACACTTGAGAAATGACTAAATAAAATGGTGGAAGGGAAGTTTTGTGAAGATAAAGCTGGATTCAGATTTTTAGTTTAAGACAAATAGTTCAGAAAGCTTGAGAATATAACAGGGATTTGTATTTAAGCTTTGTTGATCTAGAAAAGGCATATGACAAAGTGCCAAGAGGAAATCTCTTGAAAATGGTACAGTTATATGGGGTAAATGGGATGTTATATCGAGAAATGCATAGTCTCTATTTGAGCTGTAAATCAGCAGTTAGAACTGAAGGAGGTCCTAGAAGATGGTTTGAAGTAAAATAAGGTGTGTGACAAGGGTGCGCATTATCTCCACTGTTATTCATTATCCATATGGATCACATTATGAAAAAAAGTGGTATTAAATCTGATATTGAAATTGGTGATAATAATCTTAGCTCTTTACTTGTGCAGATGATGTTATACTTCTGAATAAATCCAGTACAACTCTGCAAGATTTCCTGACTAAATAGAATAACTGTTGTAATAAATTTGGTAATAAAATCAGCAATAAAAAGATAAAGACAATGAAAATAGACAGAAACACTGAAACCATAGCCAGCCTTGTTGGCCGAGTGGTTAGCATATCTGCTCTCCAGCCAAAAGGCTGCGTGTTTGAATCCCGCTGTGGGCATGGATGTTTGTGATTGTCTGTGGAAATACTAGTGGTAGTGGTCAGCAGTAGATGGCATTGGTGTATTGAGTTGAAGACAAAGCTGTAGAGCAGGTTTCTCCCTTGATGAGTCTTTGGATTCCCTGGAGGTGTCAAATAATAATAATAAATAAATCTTGAATGATGAACCTGTAGAACAAGTAAAACATTTCAACTATTTAGGCACAATATTTAGTGAGGATGCTAAATTAAATATGAAATTAGACAACAGAATTGGTAAGGCTGGTATGGAAGGAAGTCAGTTGAATGAATTTATATGGAATAAGAAAGAAATTAGTTAAAATACCCAATTAACTGTATGAAGACAATGTTCAAACCAATTTTAACTCATAGATCTGAGAACTGAGTTAAAAATAAAACGTTCTATCAGAATTATTAGTCTAAATTGCTGTTTTAAATATCACACACTGCCGGTCAGGAGGTCAACCATGCGGGCGTTGACTGGTGCTACTAGGCTAATGCCGTGAAAATCAAGTAACATTGGCATCATAGACTTTGCAAAACTGATTCGATGTCCTGAGTGCGATGTGTATGCATGGCAGAATGTAAGAAATGTCTTTGTGGAGAGGGAGAGAATGAACGAAAGACGAAATAAAGTATGGATTTATCGTAAGTGCGATATATTGTTGGATCACGATACACAGAATGCGAAACTGACTGAAAAGATCGATAGTGTACATCATAGGTTCCCAAACTTTTTTGGGCCACCACCCACTTTGCAAGACATAAATTTTGTAACGCCCCCCATTATAACAGTTTTCCGCATTCAAGCCGTTTGATATTTTTGACATAAATAGCAACTAATGATACATTACTGCTTATGCCGTTAAATTTTTAAAAAAAGAAGTGGCCAATATGTGCTTCAACTTGAACACAGGTATTGCTATACCGATTTTGGTGAAACGTAGCCCATATGTAAAGATTGTAAAATGTATGCTCAAATAACATTATGCACGGTTTCATACACTGGTTTAAATATGAAAAATGTGGAATACAATTAAGAGATTGCATTGCATTAGTAAGAATCTTATTGTAATAATTAAAACACCATTAAATATAATTACAAAATTGTTTATTTCTAACTTTATTAAGTCTAGGAACTCTAGTACTGAATCAAACAAATTGTAAAATCGATTCAGACATACCTTTTGAAAGCCAGCGAACCTTTGTGTGAAGCAGCAAACGATTTAAATCTTCATTGTTTTAAATACAAAGCAAAAATAACAAATTAATGTGGTTTCATACAATGGTTTAAATATGAAAATTTGGAATACATATTAAGAGATTGCATTACATTAGGTAAGAATCTTATTGTAATAATTAAAACACCATCAAATGTATTAGATGGTTTATTTCGAACTTACAAAGTAAAAATACAAAGAAAAAATAACGAATTAATGTGAAGGATGAGCCTGGTGCATTTTTAAAAGTTTGTTAATATCGGGTTCTACTTTCGTTAAAAACAGTCATAAATCACCACGTTCAGTTATATGCAATCGGTTCCTTTTCTTAGATAGTAAATTCACTACAGACTAAACCCACGCTCAGCCAAATAAAAAGATGGAAATGCAATTAAAAATTTCTGCACTATTTCCCATAATCCAGGGTACAGTGTCGGTATTGATTTTTGAAGCCAGAACTCTTGGTATCCAGTTTTGAATTTTATTTTTAGTTCTTCATTTGTTGTGAGTTCTACGAATTCCACTTCTAAATTTGATGATCCTGCTGTGCTTACATGTGAGAAAGGATCTAGACCCCAATTTGGTATATTAATGTTTAGAATATCCTTGAATCGCTCATTGAAATCAGCATGGAGAACCTCCAAGTGTTGGCAGTATGTAAGTAAATCTTCCTTTTTGAGAGACACTGCTGATAAATTTGAAAAGTGGCTATATTCCCCTCGGCCCATATTCCGCTTGAACAGAAGAAGTTTCCCTACATAAGCGGCAGTAACGTTTTTTGTTTTAATTAAATTCAATTCATCACCCTGTAGTTGTAGATTGACTTCATTAAATGTTTTATAAAGGTCTGTCAAATAAGCGATGTCATTTTTGGATGTAATCAGTTTGGCCTGCAATCTGTCATCTCTGTTTTCTAGGAACTGTAGTACTGAATCAAACAAATTGTGAAATTGATTCAGACAAATACCTTTTGAAAGCCATCGAACTTCTGTGTGAAGCAGCAATTAAAAATTGTTTTAATTGTTTAAAACTTGTGGCTAAACAGATTGTTTAGCCACAAGTTGGCTAAACAATCTGTCACTCAATGAATTGCTTCTAATCTTGTTGACTACTCTAATAACGTAATGGAGCGACGTGTGCAGGCGGTCACTTAAATTTTTCACAACAAAATGTTGACAATGAAGAACACAATGTATAGCGAGTACATTTGGTACTGCTTGTTTCAAATGCGCTGTGAAACCCTTGTGGCGCCCTGTCATTGCTGGAGCACCATCAGTAGCAGCAGACAAAATATTACGAATAGGAATGTCTTCCTCTTGAAAAAACTTATTCATGATATTAAACATAGATTCTCCCTTTGTATCAGCTTCCAAGTTTTTAGCAAATAATAATTCTTGACAAACTTTTTCTTCTTTTATGAATCGTACGTATGATAAGAGTAGTGGTTCATTATTTGGGAGAGTTGATTCATCAAGTTGAATGGAAAATTGGCATGTCTTCAAATAATTGCACAATGATTTTTCAATGTCTTCAGCCATTTCATCGATTCTTCTTTGCACTAAATTATTGCTCAAAGGAATTTTCCTGATGATATCTGACGCAGGCTTATGAAGCACAGTGTTTATTACTTCTTTTACTGCTGGCAAGATTAATTCCTCACGAATTGTATGTGGTTTTCCTGCTTTTTGCGATTAATAATGAAATATTATAAGAAGCTTGTAATCTGTCATTATCTTGTTTAGTGGACAACGTAAAAAGTTTTGATATAGTTAGACGTTTCAAATATTTTTCTTCTAATACTTGAAAATAGGACAAATCTTTATCCTTTTTGTCAGCATGCATTTTAGTCAAATGCTCTTGTAGCCTAGAAGGCTTCATTGCTTCATTTGAAAACACTTTTTGGCAAATCAAGCACATGGGTAACAATTGGTTCGTAGGAGACTAAATAAAACCATGTTTCAAATACTCAATACTGTACTGTCGACATTTCTTCTTATATTCAGACATACTGAAGTAATAAAATTTGCAAAAATATTCACAAAATAAAAGATTTAAGGGGTGCTTAAGGGTCAAAGCTGTATAACTGAGAGGAGACCTCCACATAGCCTTTAAAGGAATGCGGAGAACCGACCAGGGCTTCTGACCTAATGTCCAATCCTCACCTTCTCGTGGTGCACCCTGTTGGGTATCTACTTGGATACTGAACGAACGAGGATGGGCTGGCAATTTGGGATTTAGCCGACCAAATTGTATTCTTATTGGTTAAACCAAAATAAAAAATGATGGTACAACATGACAAAATTTCATGCCGGCTGGGGCGTCGCCCGGTTAAACAAGGCCCCCGTTGTTTTCGCCAGGGAACCAGGGCGAACAGCGAAAAGTCAGCTACTGGAACAAATCTGAAAACAAACCCCAACTCAACATCACCAGAGTTAAAGATCGGTACTATCAACGTAAGAAGCCTGAATGGCAAAGAAATGGAGCTAGCTGAGGAATTAGATAAGTACCAGATCGACATAATAGGGGTGACTGAAACAAAAAAGACCAAAACTGGTGAGATCTTTCTGAGCAATAAATACAAAATGTTATATTCAGGCAATAACAATCAAGGAAAAGAAGGAGTAGCCATAGTATTCAACACAAAATACGAGGCTAATCTTCTTGAATGGCAGTCAGTCTCAAGTAGAGTAATGTGGGCAAATATGAGAATGGGGAACTGGACAATGAGACTTATTTGTGCCTATGGTCCCACAGAAGGCTCTACTAAGGTAGAAGTGGAGGAATTTTTTGAGGCTTTAGAAAAAGCAACTGACACAATGAAAAAGGAAAAGTTGGTCCTTGTTGGGGATCTAAATAGTAGAGTAGGAAATGATTGTGAGACATACAAAAATATTTTGGGAAAATTTGGAGAAAAGAGCAAAGCTAATAATAATGGCAAATATCTGTTGGATTTCTGCTCAGGACATGGACTAGTTATTACTAACACCATGTTCCAACATAAAAATGTGCACAAATTCACATGGAGAGAAGAGGCTAGGAATAAGAAAAGTCTCATTGACTATGTTATTGTTGATAGTGATGTTTTCTCCCTGGTGCAGGACACCAGAGTGTACAGAGGATTTGAAATTGGAAGTGATCACTATTTAGTCTTGAGCAGGATAAAATTGAATTTCATATTGAAAAGAATAACATGTAAGAAAGTTTTAAAGCGAATAAAAGTTGAGCAGCTCTCAGATGTAAACTGTAGACTAAAATACAGAAATATTATTGAAAAGAAAATGAAAGAGTTTGAGAACAGGAATCAAACCTTGGAGATTCAGTGGCAAACTCTGAAGGAAACATTGATTGATTCTGCCAGAGAGGCATGTGGTGTGGTTGTGTGCAAAGATAAAAAAATCAGAACTCCCTGGTGGACACAGGAAGTTAAAGAGGCAGTGAAGGAAAAGAAGAAAGCATATCAAAAGTTCCTGGCAAATAAGTCAGCTTTTACTCTTACAGAATACAGAGACAAATGTAAGAAAGCTAAACAGTGTGTAAAACTAGCTAAACAAAAGTCATGGGAGGACTTTGGCAAGAATATAGAAAATAAATATCAAGAAGGTGGCAAAATATTCTGGAGGTTGTTGAAGAAGCTTAGGAATGGAGGAAAGAGTGCTGTAAAAGGAATTAGAGATGATAAAGGTGAAATGAAAACAGGAGAAAAAGATATCCTTGAAGTATGGAGTAATTACTTTGAAAAACTGCTAAATGAAACAAGCAGTGATGACAGCACAGTGATAAAAAACACTGACCAGGCATGCAGTCAGGAATACATATCCATACTTGAAGTAGAAAAAGCCATCAAAGGCTTGAAATGTGGAAAGGCAGCAGGAGTAGATGATATTCGACCAGAAATGCTGAAGTATGGTGGTATAAGAGTCTTACAGTGGCTGCACTGCATAGTTCAGAAAGCCTGGACAGAGGGACGAATTCCGGATGATTGGAGTAGAGCTCTCATAGTACCCATATATAAAAAGGGAAATAAAACTGCATGTGAGAATTACAGAGGTATTTCCCTACTGAGTGTTCCTGGCAAGATCTATGCAAGTATACTTGAGAAACGGTTGAGAAGAATTGTGGAAGAAAAGCTTGGTGAAGAACAAGCTGGATTCAGGCCAAATAGAGGCTGTCAGGATCAGATCTTCACTTTACGACAAATAGTCGAGAAAGCATGGGAATATAACAAAGATCTGTATTTAAGTTTTGTTGATTTGGAAAAGGCATATGACATGGTGCCAAGAGAGAAGCTATTCAATACGCTGCAGTTATATGGTGTCAATGGGGCATTATATCAAGCAATACTTAGTCTGTATTTGAGTTGTGAGTCAGCAGTTAGAATTGAAGGAAGTACAGGAAGATGGTTTAATGTTAAATCTGGTGTGAGACAAGGATGTACATTATCCCCTCTGTTATTCATTATCTATATGGATCACATTATGAAGGAATGTGGTATTAAACCTGATATCAAAATTGGAGATGTTAATGTCAGCTCTTTGCTTTATGCGGATGATGTTATACTTCTAAATAAATCCGCTACAAGTCTGCAAGATTCTCTGACTAAATTGAATAGCTGTTGTAATAGATATGGTATGAAGGTCAGCAATAAAAAGACAAAGACAATGAAAATAGGCAGAATCATTGAAAATGTCAACTGTGTTGTGAATGGAGAACCTGTGGAACAAGTAAAACATTTTAGCTACTTAGGCACAATTTTTACTGAAGATGGTAAACTAAATATAGAAATAGACAACAGAATCAGCAAAGCTGGTATCGTGGGAAGTCAATTGAATAAATTCATATGGAATAAGAAAGAAATTAGTCGGAACACTAAATTAGCTGTATACAAGACTGTGTTCAAACCAATTTTAACTTATGGATCTGAGAGCTGGGTCAGAAGTAAAACACTTGACCAAAGACTAGAGACCGCAGATATGAGAGTCCTGAGAAAGATTAGAGGCGTGAACAGATGGCATCAATGGCAATATCATATTAAAAATGAGGATATTAGGAAAGAACTTGACATTGTCAGCATCCAGGAATGCGTTAGCAGAGCTAATCTCAGATGGTATGGTCACTTAAATAGAATGGGAGAGGAAAGATTAGCAAAACAAGTGTTCTCTGCCAGGTTGGCAGGAAAACGACCCAGAGGAAGACCAAGATATAGGTGGATTGATACGGTACAAAGTGCCTTAGACGATAGAAATATAAGATCTGATAATGTTGGAGTCTTGACAAGTAACAGACTGATTTGGAGGAAAATTGTAGATAGGAAGTTAGTAATGATGTAATTTTTTCATGTAGTACTGTCATATCCTGTACACCCCTTGAGGGTACATGGCAGAATTTGATGATGATGATGATGATGATAAAAGATTTAATTTGCACTTTGTATGACTCCACTTATCTATCACACTTTCAACTGATGATTGTTGGCAAAGCACACAAAAAATAATGAAACTTATTCGTAAACCACCGGTATTTATATATTTGAAATCTAGCCCGAATCGACTTGTTTGCGATACCATCGTACTCATGCTTTGAACAAGTCACTGCAAGTACCCATATTGCTGTCAAAACATGCTGAATTGAGTGAATTATCTACGTAATAGTTGACCGACATACTACTAATTAAGACTCGTCTGCTGCGTGGATAGACTAAAGCCTGTATGGCATGATCAATTTTTACAATAGCAAAAAATGAATAATTTTTTTAAGTATATAAAAAATAGAAGTTAAAATATCCTGTATGACACGTTCAATTTTTTATTTTGCATGCAAGCGCATTTTGTTTGTCCGACCATGACACTGTCCGAATAATTATAAATAATAATTAATAAATAAAATAATTACGCAAGATATAAACAACAAACCTACAAAACATAACCACAGAAAACAGTATAATAAGTTTCGAATAACATTTGCTTTGTTTTTTCCCTCTAGTGAGCAATATGTGGAACAAAAGGGTATATGTGGAACTACAAGGGGGGGGGGGGTGATTATGAAGAGCTCAGGAGACAGCTTGAAGGTGTAGCATGGAATGAGGAGTTAGCTGGAAAAGAGATCAATGCAGCTTGAGGGATTTTCAAAAACTACTTAGTAGATGCAATGTCTAAATGTATGCCATGGGTGAGAAGGTTAAATAAGGTAGGTGTGAGATGGATGAATAAAGAGATTAAGCATGCAATACAGAGAAAATGGGCATTGTGGAGGCAGCATAAGAGAAGTGGAAGTAACCAATTTCATGAGGTCTACAAAGACCAGCAAGGAGGGTGACTTGGTTGGTGAGAGTAGCTAAAGAGAGGTATGAACAGCAGTTAGCTAATGAAGCCAAAAAGAATCCTAGGGAGTTCTTTCGATATGTAAACAGTGCAAGAATGAGAGAGTTTCTGAAATGAAGGAAAGAGTGTTGTATGGTGACTCGTTATTAAGAGGAGTGATAGATGGCAGTGTAACTAAATCGTACTTACCAGGTGCGAAATTTAAGGATGTAAGTGAGAGTATTAGAGTGCAAAAACAGAGGGTGAAAGAATTAATAATTGTCGCGAGTATGAATGAATTGAAAGGTGATAAATTTTCTATGAGAGAGGACTTGAAAGTATTGTTAAAGGTAGCGAAAGAAAAGAGTGACAGAGTTAGAATGGTTAGTCTGTTGCCGCGGTATGACAGAGAGGAGTTTAGGAGGAGGGCCATAATCGCAAATGACATTATGCGTAGGTTATGCAGACGGTGTGGTGTGGAATTCGTGGACGTGTGGAATGAGTTTGAAGGGTGAAAGGACTTACACAAGATGGATGGCCTGCATTTGAATGGACTTGGTGTGCGGAGACTGGAAAGAGTGTTGCTGAATGAAGTGAAAATGGATGTGCAAAACCAGGGAAACTAGAACTACCAAGGAGGGGGGAATGGATATGCAGACATCAGTGAGACAGATGAGTGTAAGAATGTATATAATGTACCCGAGCCAGCACTAAGGACAAAAAATGGGAATGGGTCATTTAGAATAACGCATCAATATAGGGATGGGACTAAAGGATCACTGCATTTCATGTATACTTCCTTCTTGTTCCTAATACTCCTGTGGCGAGGAGTATTAGGAACAAGAAGGAAGAATTTTTGGCCTTGATTGGCTCTTCCTGGCCACAGGTTATTGGCATTAGTGAAACATGGCTGACGGAGGAAGATATAGTTAGTGGGATAGAATGTGTAGGTTATAGTGTGTTTAGGAGGGACAGAGAGAATAAAATGGGGGGAGGGGTATTATTGATGATAGCTGATGAACTGCAGCCAAGGAGAATTGAAGTTGTATCGCAGGATAGTGAAAGCAGCTCATTTGAGGCTATTTGGTGTGAGATTGAGACTGGCAGAATAAAATATACAGTTGGGTGCTGCTATAGACCAGGTGATGGAATAGATGGTTGAGATAGTGCATAGGGAAATTGATGAAATGAGTGGAAGGAAGGTAATTATTATGGGGGATTTCAACTATGGTAACATTGATTGGAAGGAGGAGAGGACACAAGTGAGGAAGGAAGAGGATTTTATTCAATTATTAAGGGATAACTATCTGAGACAGCATGTAATTGAAAATACTAGGGGTGTGAGAGTGCTTGACCTGGTAATAGCATCTGAGAATTTGACTGTAATGAATATGACCATGTTGCCACCTATTGGTGAGAGTGATCATAAGGTCTTGACCTGAGAAGTGGCTAAAGGTGTGGAATTTTCGATTAAGACAGGGTATATGTGGAATTACCGTGCTGGCAAGTATGACAAGCTTACGAGATTGCTTGGATCAGTACCATGGCATGTACAACTGCAAGTGCTGGACGTCGATAGAGCATGGGAAGTGGTCAAGGAGCATTCACAGGAGGTAATGGCTGATTGTATACCTAGTGTCTGAATAGTAAAACAAGTAGGGGTTATGGATGAATAACACCATTAAGCTTGAGCTGCAAAAAAAGAAACAACTGTGGAGGGAATTTAAAGAAAGGGGTGACCTGCAGACACACGAACGGTATAAAGTGCAGGCCAGAAAGGTAACGAGTGTGGTAAAAAAAGCAAAAGCGGATTATGAAAGGAAACTAGCTTTGCAAGTAAAAGAGAATCCCAAACAGTTCTTTCAATATGCTGCAAGCAAGAAAAAACTGTACACGGCAAAATAATTTTAAGGAATGACGATGGTAAGGAGGTCACTGAATCAGTCGATATAGTGGAGTTACTGAGTGCGCACTTTGCAAAAGCATATCATCCAGGTGGTGACATTGAAAAAATGAAAGATCCATTAGTTTATACGGGAATAGTGATGAATGAAGTGGAGGTGACTAGTCTATTACAGAACCTTAATGTGAACACATCTGTGGGATTGGATGGTATACCGGCATGGGTCTTGCGTGAAGCGGCTAAAGAATTATCAGTGCCCTTGACCATGTTGTTTAATCTGAGTCTCAGGTCTGGTTTAGTCCCGAAGGTGTGGAAAGAGGGGAAAATAGTTTCACTGCATAAAGGAGGATCCAAGACTATGGTTGCAAATTACCGACCGATCAGCATATCAGGAGTCGTTGTCAAGGTCTTAGAGAAAGTAGTCAAGGGAAAAATACAGGAATGGATTGATGAAAACGAGATACTGTACAGGGGACAGCATGGCTTTGTGAAGGTAGATCATGCTTCAGTAACTTGCTCAAGTTTTATAACAAGGTGACGGCTGAACTGGATAAGGGAAATGGGTTTACAGTGATACTGCTGGACCTGGCAAAGGCGTTTGACAGGATACCACATGGAATACTAATCCGTAAACTACAACATATGGGAATGGATATAGGATTGGTGAGATGGATAGGTGGTTGGTTGATGGAGAGATATCAAAGAGTAGTTTCTTCAGGAGTAGAGTCCAAAAGACGGCCTGTGACTAGTGGTGTGCCGCAGGGTTCTGTTCTTGGACCACTGCTGTTTAATCTGTTCATTAACAATATAGGGAATGATCTAAGTGGAACGATTCATTTGTTTGCTGATGATGCAAAGTTGGGTAGGGCAATAGTGAATGCAGAAGATGTCAAAGTCTTGCAGGATGACTTAGATAGATTGGAGTTCTGGGCTAAGGAGAATGGATGTCAATTTAATGTGACAAAATGTAAGGTTATGCATTTTGGGGTGAAAAGATTAGCAGCAGTATACCACATTGGTGGAACTGTACTCCAACAGATTGATTAGGCCAGGGACTTGGGAGTGTTGGTGGATAGGGAGATGAAGTTTAGCGGGCACATTGCAAAAGTAGCTAAATCAGCTCATCATCTCACTTGGTTGTTGAAAAATACCTTGACGAGCAGAGACAAGCAAGTTATTGTACCTCTGTACCGAGCCTTGATAAGACCTCATCTCGACTACTGTGCCCAGATTTGGTCACCTCGGTTCCTTCTTGATGGGGAGGAGGTGGAGAGGATCCAGAGGCGAGTGACTAAGATGATAACAGGTCTATGGAATGAACCATATGAGAACAGGTTGAAGATTTGTGGGTTGCAGAAACTAGTTGATAGGCAGAGGAGGGGAGATATGATTGAGACATTCAAATTGCTAAAGGGATTCTATAGGATTAATTCAGAGGATATTTTTGAGATCAGGACTGGTGGTGGGAGAACTAGGGGACACCTATGGAAGCTGGGGAAGATTGTGGTTAGCAGGGGTGTTAGAGCTGGGTTCTTTACTTTTAGAGTCGTAAATGAGTGGAATAAGCTGCCAGAGTCTGTTGTGGGTGCTATGACGGTGAACGAGTTCAAGACAAGGTAAGTATGATAGATACTGCGAGAATGTAATCGCATAGTTGTGTGGACATGATGTTTAGGGCCTCCCTCGATGAGTCTAAGGACTCCTAGAGTCGCCCGAAATAATAATAATAATAAAGAATAATAATAATGTAGCCAGCAAAAGAAAGAATGATTATGGAAGGATGACATTGATTGGAGGAAATGGTATAAAGACAGCTGTTGCAGAATGTGTGGTGGAGATACTTAATGAGCAGTTCATTAAGATCTTTCAATCTTGTGAATGTGACTTCATGGAGAGATTAACTGCAGTTGATGATGGGGAGGAGAGACTGACTGTAAGTGAGCAAGAGGTGTTTGGGGAGTTGAGTAAACTAGATGTAAATAAGGCTGTGGGACTTGATAATATATATCACCGCATATTCTGAAGGAATGTGCCAGAGAGTTGACACCTGCCTTGACATATTTTTTTAATACGAGTCTTGCACTTGGTCAAGTCCCTAAAGAGTGGAAGGAGGGCAAGATTGTGTCACTTCATAAAGGAGGTGATCGAACTCAAGCATCAAACTATAGGCCTATCTGTGTGTCAGGTGTTGTGGTTAAGTTGTTGGAGAAGCTTGTGAGAACTAGGATCCAGAGTTGGGTTGACAACAATGGTATAATCTTTGATGGACAGCATGGATTTGCTAAAGGGAGGTCATGTTTTAGTAATCTACTTACTTATTACAATAAAGTGACTGCTTCCTTGGACAGAGGAGAAGGATACACACAGTAATATACTTGGATTTTGCAAAAGCTGTTGATAGAGTACCTCATGATAAGTTGACAGTCATACTACAGCAGATGGGGGTTGGATATTAGATTAGTGCATTGGATTGGAGACTGGCTATCTGATAGGTATCAACAAGTTGTATATGGGGGTGCAATATCCAGGAAAAGGAAAGTCACTAGTGGAGTGCCTCAGAGGTCTGTTTTAGGGCCATTACTATTTAAATTGTATATTAATGATATTGGCGAAGATTTGGATGGAGATATTCAGTTGCTTGCAGATGATGCAAAGTTGGGATGAACCATAAAGAGTAGTGAAGATGTTGTGGCCTTGCAAGAAAACTTGAATAAGTTGAGTGATTGGGCAAGCAAATGGGGATGTGAGTTCAATGTTGCAAAATGTAAGGTTTTAAAATTTGGAAAACAAAGATGGGATGCAGAATTTATGCTTGGTGAGAATATATTGTTGGAAGTAGAGGAAATAAGAGATCTGGGGGCGATAGTGGATAAGGATCTAAAATTTAGGGGATACATTGCCAAAATTGTGAAGACAACACAAAGACTTCTTGGAATGATGCAGAGGACACTGACGTGTAGAAGTAGGGATATTCTTATTCCATTGTATAAGGCTTTGATTAGGCCACACATGGACTATTGTGCCGAGATTTGGTCACCTGGTTTTCAGAAGGATGAAGAGATGTTGGAAATGGTCCAAAGGCGACTGACTAAGGTAGTTTCTGACCTCTGGAATGTCAAGTATGAGGAAAGATTGAAAAGATGTAATTTGCAGAGTCTAGTGGAGAGAAGGAAGAGGGGAGATATGATAGAGACCTACAAGTTGGTAAGGGGTTGTTATAAGATCAATGGTGGAGAAGTTCTACCGAGAATAGTGGGAGATCAGGGGGAGAACCAGAGGTCATCCCTGGAAACTGTATAAAGAGGGTGTGAGTAGGGGAGTGAGAGGCAGATTTTTTTCATGCAGAGTTGTTAGTGATTGGAATGCCTTGCCTGAGAGTGTGGTGTCTGCAAAGAGTTTGAATATGTTTAAGACACGGTATGATGAGATGTGTGTGAGATAAAAGGACCTCCTAGATGAGTCTTTGACTCCATGAGGTTTTGTTTAATAATAATAATAATAATAATAATAATATAAGTTAGTACTAACTAGGCTAACTAAAATTTACTATTTTATTTCTTTCTTGCCATTATTATTTTTATTCGTAATATTAAATTATATAAAATTTGGTTTATTTTTGTACAAATCAATTAGAAAAGTGGATTTATATATTTTATATATATTTTGAAATGAAATATAACGAATATATTTGCTACTGTAAACATAACCTATTATACACACATATATACATGCTCTATTTTCTCATTGACATAGAAAATTGACATCTATTTCTATCTGACATGGTAAATTTTCAAATGATTAAATAATTGAAATAGAAAATTGATAAAAAAGTTGATCGTGTAAGACGGGCATAAGATGAATTAAAATGCAATATTTAAATTTTAAATGATTATCTAATCGCAAAATCACAAAAATAATTAAAATATACATTATTAATTTCTTCTGTAAAGAGCCACCAACCCCTAGACCACCTGAACGCCCCCAAATGCTTCTGAGCCTACTATAGCCCCCCCCCCCCCCCCCCCAGAAGGCTTCAGTGCCCACTGGCGGGCAGTACCCCCCACTTTGGGAACCTATGGTGTACATGAAAGAAACGGAAATAAAACGAAATATAGAGAGTCTGCCAGAGTGAAGGAATGCAGTAATGTAGAAGTGAAAGTTACAAAAAACTGAAATCAAATGAAAACAGGAGAAACTGAGGGAGTGATAGAATGCAAGGATGTAGAAGCAAAAGTTACGGAAAAAGTTGCAAAAAACGGAAGTGAAACGAAAGTTGGAGAAATTGAAGGAGTGAAAGAATACAAAGATGTAGAAGCAAAAATTAGTGATAAGGGGGGTGAAAGAAAGTTTGAATGAGGAAAAGGAAATAAAGTGCGGCCAAATGAGAGGTAGTGAGATAGAGAGTGAAATTGTTGGATTGCAAGATTTAATGAAACAGATATTGAAAATGAAAAATGAAATGAAGAATATGTTGAGTGATGTTAGGCATCTAGTGGAAATTAATGAAAGTGTGCAAGAAAACAGAATAAAAGAACTAAGAGTAAAAGAAGTGATGGGTGATTCCAGGATAGCAGTACCATGTCCCTTGGAACATGTACTGCTGCTGCCCAACATCCTTTTACAGTACACCTTGAAACCCACAGAACAAGTTTCTTCTCCTCCTCATTCATCCCTGCTACTGCAGTACTGTGGATCAGTCTCCCCCCTGACGCATTTCCCAAGGAATACGATATACAGGCATTCAAATCAAATGTAAAGTTTCTCCTTTCACAACCCATCACCCATATACGGTACTAACGTACTATAGGTTGACCAGCCAACCTCCTGTAAGTGAGCCAAAAAAAAAAAAAAAAAAAACACGGAAACGCCATAATTAGGAGGCTAGTTACTGACAGAGTCAATAAGGTCTGCTATCCGGGTGGGAGAATGAGTGTGATAATTAAGACATTGGACATGAGGAAGAAATGAGCAAGAGAGAGTTAGTTGTGATTGTAGGGACGAATGATCTAACTGGACATAAGGAGGAGGTGAGGACAAATATCAGAAGACTATTGAGAAGTGTGAAAGATAACAGTGTAGTAGGAAAGATTGTCAGTGTGTTACCCAGGTATGATGAGGATGAGTTTCGATGGAGAGCCAAAGTCATGAATGGTATGTTGGAGGAGAAGGGAGTGGGGTTTGTGGATGTATGGCATGTGTTTAAGGGAAGAATGAAATTATACAGGCGTGATGGGTTGCATTTAAATCGCTTTGGAGTGAGTGTGCTGGATGAAAGCACAGTGTGTGATGCATACCAGAGATCAGAAGGAAGAGATGAAGAGAAAAATCAGGAGAGTGGTACTGAAGAGACAGCAGTGCTTGGCAGTGGAAACAGTAGTGAGAGAGGAAGAGAGAATTGGAATACAAGAGGAACAGGGAAACTGGGGCAGCTTGGATGGACATGGCATAGTGATGTGGGTGGAGAAGTGGAGACTGAAGAGGTATATGTGGTAAGCTGTGATAAAGGTGATTTGGCAGGTGTAGTGGTGAAATCACAACCACATATGGCTTTGATAGGACTGGCTATAGACCTAACAATGAACTATTGTGTTTGTTTACAAATGCCAGAAGTATCAGAAATAAAGGGAATGAAATGGTTTCAATGATTGAGTTTATTTGTCCCCAAATCATTGGAATAAGTGAAACATGGTTGAATGAAGATGATATCGTAACGGGAATAGAAATGGAAGGGTACAGACTTTTCCTTAGGATAGAAAGGGCAGGAATGGGGGGGGGGGGGTACTGCTGATGATAGTAGGGAAATTAAGTCCACATACTGTAAGGTAGACATGAAAGAGAGAAATAGTGGCAATGGTTATGAGGCAGTGTGGTGTAATGTGGAGGTTGAGAGGAAGACATATTTAGTTGGATGTTGCTATAGGCCTGGGAATGTTCTTAAGGGTACAGAGAAGATTCACAAAGGTAGTCAGTGGTCTTTGGAATGTGGTGTACGAGGACAGATTGAGAGAATGCAAGTTGCAGAGCCTTGTGAATAAGAGGAGGGGGGGGATATGATTGAGACATATAAGCTGGTCAGGGATTGTTATCAGGTAGACATGGAAGAGATTTTCCATAGAATTGGAGAGGGAAGTAGAACAAGAGGCCATTGCTGAAAACTGTATAAGGAGGGTATAAGCAAAGGAGTGAGAAGCAGGTTCTTTGCATGGAGGATGGTTGATGAGTGGAATGCATTGCCTGAGTATGTTGTGGATGTGGACACATTGAATCAGTTTAAGACTCGGTTGGATGAGCATTGTATGCAATAGTGAGTACCTCCCACGATGAGTTTCTGACTCCATGAAGGTTGGGTGTTGATAATAATAATAATAATAATAAAGAAGGAACAAGATAAATATACTCCATTAGTCAAAATGGCAACAGTATATTACAATTTCCAAACTGGAGTAATCAAGTTTTGGACAGACAGGGTTGAAGGCAACAAATTCAGGGAGCCAAGGCTTGATTTGGACTATATAGAAGAAGAAAGAAATAATTCTAGGAAATTCAGTTTACTTTGCTGAATGTTTTGAACTCATGTTGTTTACATGCAAATAAGGAACTTAAATAATATTATGATACCCCCCCCCCACCTTGGAGCCCTAAGAATCATTATGGGAGGCCATACACTGCTGATCATGCTGTGCCTTAAACACATTCACCATCTCTGCACTTACACAACTCTCAAGCAATGCATTCCAATTACCTATCACTGCACTCAGGAAACTTACTCCTAGTCCTGGTCACGCCCTCCTAGTACTGCTTCCAATGATGGCTTCTTCTCCTCCCCTTGTTTTCTCCACTCTGTAAAAAATGTCATCCCATTAATCTGATAATAACCCCTTACCAACTTATATGTTTATGCATTTTTGAAAATTATGGAGACAACTACCGTGTTTGAATAAAAACTTGAGTTTAATATAACTCAAATCTACATTCTACATACTAGAATGTAGATTTTAGTTATATTAAACTAAAGTTTTTATTCAAACATGGTAGTTGTCTTCATAATTTTCAAAAATGCATTCGGATCACTGTGTAAGCCTAAAAGAAAGGATTATATGTTTATGTTTTAATCATCCCCCCCCCCCACCACCTATGTTCAGGCAGTGCAAATTGCATTCTCTTCGCCATTCCTTATACTCAACATTCTAGAGACCAGAAATTACCTTAGTCATTCCATCTCTAAAGTATCTCTTCATCCTTTTGAAAACCAGGCAACGAAATCTGTACACAGCAATCCATATGTGGCCTGATAAAGGCCTGCTAGAATGGAACCATTCTAGACCTTCTATAATGGTTTAGATTCCTATCCACCATACCCTCCGACAATCCCTCATCTCTTTCACGTCCGTTGTGATATTGCAACCAGTTGTATACTCATCATCCCATCTTTGCTTCCCATGCTTCAAAACTTTCTACTTTGCAACATTAAATTAGCAACTGCGCTCACTCGTACTCTTACCCAGTCAATTCACACCCTCTTGCAAAGCCACAGTTTCTCTTCTCTGCTCCTCATAGTTCTTCTGAACTTTGTATCATCTGAAAACAACTGAATATATGCCATTCAAACCTTTCTCAATATTATCATTAGCATAGCTGACATCACTGAGACTATAACTAACCTCATTGAGTTAGAGGCAAGAGATCCAATACGTGGAGAGATGAGTGGTATGACAGAGGGCGAGAATAGCGAGAGAAATGTGAATAAAAATGAATAAAATAATGAGAGCGGAGAATATGGAAAGGTTGAAAGATTATGAAGTTTTCAGTGATGGTCTCAACTGGGAGGATGAATGGCAAATAAAAGTAGCTGACTTGCAGAGAGAGAGAGAGGTAGATGAGCTGAAAGAGGAGGTGGAATGTCTAGGAAATGAGATGAGAAGTGTGAAAGATGAGATTAGGCAAATGGAAGTGGCGAATCAGAGTAGGAGTGAGAGAAAGTTACGGGAATTATAGAAGAGGAGAGAATAGGAACAGTAGAGGAGATGGAATGAGAGAAAGTTATGGGAATGATAGAAGAGGAGAGAATAGGAACAGTAGAAGAGAGGGAATCAGAGAGAGTTATACGAATGATAGAAGAGGAGAGAATAGGATAAGTGGAAGAGAGGGAATGAGATAGAGAGTTATGGGTATGATAGAAACGGAGAGAATGGAAACAGTAGGAGAGAAGGAATGAGAAGAATGCGAGGGAGCACAGGAACCTGGGATAGAGGGATGTCAGGAAGGCAGGTAAGTAGTGAAACACAGAGAGAAAGTGTTGGAGGAGAGAGTGAGGGATGCATGTGAGCAGTCGAGGAACAGGGTGGTAAGAGGTGTAATGTATGGGGACTCAATGATCTGTGGTGTGTAAGATAGGATGCATGAGGAGTGTTTGCCTGGAGGAACGATAGAAAGTGGCTATGGCAATTAAGAGAGGTGAAAGGGTGAATGAGATGATTATGATGGTAGGAACAAATGACTTGAGGGGTAATGTAAATTGAGCAGCAAGAAATATGAAATTCCTGCTTGAAATTGTACGAAAGAAGATGCAGAGAGGAAAGATAGTGTGCATGTTGCCTAGGTATGATAGTGATGAGCTGAGCAGAAGAGCAGTAATATTGAATAACATAATAGCTGGAATGTGTCAGAAGAGAGGATTGAAATATGTGGATGCTTGGAGGGCGTTTGAGGACAGAAAAGAATTGTATGCAAGAGACTGCTTGCATTTTAATGAGGAAGGATGTAGGCACCAGAAGAGGTTGCTCTTCTGAACGAGCCAGTGTGTCAATGCAGCAGAACTAGAATGCCAAGGGTTGATGGTAGCAAGGTGGCTTCTTGTGGAAATGGGTACTTGGGAGAAGGGGGACAACATCAGGTAATGCTGAGCCCATTGGAGACTAGAGGGAATAATGTTGGGTATAGAAACAGTGGCATTTTTATGCTGTACACTAATGCCAGGAGTATCCGGAATAAAGGAGAAGAATTGGTGTTGCTGATAGCATCAGCCTGGACAAAGATTATTGGGATTACTGAGACGTGGTTGACAGAAGAGGATATAATAACAGGAATAGGAGTAGCTGGATAAATCATTTTTTGGCAGGATAGGAAGGGAAAGCGTGGTGATACTGCTTACATGGAGTACTGCTTATCATAAGTGACGACTTATGACCTCTAAGAGTAGAAGCTTTGGAAGTCATTGACAATAATGATTTTGAAAGCATATGGTGTGAGGTAGAGGTGGGCAGGAGTGTTCCTATGGACCCAGGAGCACAGAGGGTGGGGGACCAGGAGATGTTTAGACAGTTGAGTTTGGCAAGTGCAAGAAGAATGATTGTTATGGGAGATGTTAACTATAGTAGTATAAATTGGGGAAAGGAAGATGCATGCAGCAATAAGGGAATGGAATTTCTAGAATTCTCGAGGGACAAATGTTTTGGCAACATGTAACAGAGGGAACAAGAGGTTTGGGAGGTTTAGATTTGGTTATAGCATCAGAAGAGTTGATAATAACTGAGATGACATCTCTCTCCCACCATTTGGAGAGAGTGACCATGTGGTTTTGACTTGGAAGATGAATAGACATGTAAGAGTATCCAAGAGACGGGAACGTATGTGGAATTATACAGCAGGTGATTATAATAGTCTTAGACATCAACTTGGAGAAGTTTCATAGAGGGAGGAATTGGAGGGCCGTGATATCATTAGTGCTTGGGATTTTGTGAAGAAATATTTCATAGCAGGAATAGTAAGCTGTATTCCACAAGTAAAGAAGGGGACACAATTTGGAGTGAAGCAGATGACAAACAATATTAAACAGGAACTGCATGTGAAGAAGAGGCTATGGAAGAGATATAAGGATACAGGTGAAGAACAGATGCATGAAGAATATAAGATACAGGCTAGGTAATGAAGTATGGTAAGGAAGTATGACTAGTATGGTAAGGAAGGCAAAACTGGAATATGAGAAGAGATTGGCCCTAACATCCAAAGAAAATCCTAGCGAATTGTTTAGCTATGTGGCCAGTAGGAGGAGAAAGTATTGTGGAAGAATGATATTGTGGGATAAAAGTTGGAATAGAATGACTGATCCAGATGACATAGTGGAATTGTTCAATGAACACTTTATTTGAGTATTTTAATTCCTGAGGATTAAATTTTAATACTAGAGGGATAGGGCAGGTTCGAGGTTTAGAGGTGCAGGAGGAGAGCATGTTCCAAATACTGAGTACTCTGGATGACAGTATAGCTGTGGGACTGGAACGGTATTTCACCACAGGTTTTGAGAGAATGTGCTAAAGAACTGACAGCTCCTTTGACTTGGATTTTGACTTTATAAAGGTTAAACAGCTCCTTTGACTTTCCTGTAGCCAGACTTTCAATGAAAGTCTGGCTACAGGAAAGGTGCCCATGGAATAGAAGGAAGGTAATATAGTGTCATTGCATAAGGGCAGTAGCAGACTGGAAGTGTCGAATTATAGGCCAGTTTGTGTGCCATCAGTAGTTGTTAAGATCTTGGAGAAATCGGTGAGGGACTGTATACAGCATTGGGCAGATGAGGGTAATGTTATCTGTGAGAGTCAACATGGATTTGTTAAGGGTGCTTATGTTTTAGTAACATGCTAGCCTTTTATAATAAAGTTTCTGGAGCAGTAGATGAAGGAATGGCAAATGGCATATACTGCCATTTTCTTGGATTTAGCGAAGGTATTTGACAGTGTGCCAGATGATAAGCTGATATTTAAGGTGCAGCAAATGGGTGTAGATGGTAGGTTGGTCAACCGGATTCCTCATTGGCTGTCTGATAGGTATCAGAGAGTTGTGTATGGAAGGGCAGTTTCAATTAGGCAGAGGGTTACAAGTGGGGTCGCAGAGTGCTCAGTACTAGGACCTATATTGTTTAACCTTTATATCAATGACATTGTCATCGGATTTCAGGGGAATATTCAGTTGTTTGCGGATGATTTGTAGCTGTGATGGGTTATTAGTAATAGTGCAGATGTAGTAGCCTTGCAAGAATATTTGAATAAGCTGGACATATGGGCAATGGATTGGGATTATTGGTTTAATGCAAGAAAATATAAAGTTTTGAGATTTGGGACACATTGATGGGATGCAGCATACTCTATTGGAGGAGCTATACTGGAGGAAGTAGGGGAGACAAGAATTCTGGTGGTTGATGATTGATACAAACCTGAAATTCAGGAGACATATTTCAAAGGTGGTGAAGGTAACACTGAGGATTGCTGCAATAATGAGAAGGATGCTGACCTGCAGAGATAAAAGAGTTATCATTCCATTGTATAAGACCCTGATCAGACCACACTTAGACTGTTGTTCTCAGATTTGGTGCCCAAAATTTGAAGGGGATAAATTAACTGTTGAAAGGGTACAAAGGTGGATAACAAAAATGTTTTCAGGACTACAATGTTTGTTATGAGGATCGGCTGAGGGAATGTGGACTGCAGAGTTTGGTGGATAGAAGAAGGAGAGGTGATATGATTGAGACTTTGAAACTGTTGAGAAATGGTTACATGGTTGACAGTCGGGAATTCTTTTGCTTGGTTGAACAGGCAAAAGGAATGATGACAAGGGGCCATCCCTGGAAGTTACAAAAGGAAACTGTGAGCAAGAGGGTGAGGAGTGGTTTCGTTGAATTGAGGATGGTTGAACCATGGAATGCATTGACTGACAGTGTGGTGAGAGCGAGAACGATCAATGAGTTTTAAGGAGTTTTATGATAGACTTTGTGTTTCCTAGGAAGGACCTCCTGCAATGAGTCTTTTGACTCCATGGAGGCCTGAATAATAAAAATAATAATACACGTTAAACAACAACTGTCTCCAAACAGATCATTGGATATATCACTAGTGATTTTCTTCTTCTAGGATATCGCTCTCGCTAAATAACATACTAATGTATATCGGACAACCAATATTTAATCCAGTGCACTGATCCAACCTCATATGTTCAAATTTAATTATCAACATGGTTTTTGTTGATGAAGTGATAAAATTTAAATATAGTTATGCATTAAACACGGTTAAACATTTAGATTAACATTAATTTTAGTGCAGATATTTTGGTGCATTCTTCAGTGTAAAATATTACAGTGGGAAATTTATGAAACAAACAAAAGACACTAGATAAAAACAATAATGTATGTGTGTTTTAGTGAGTAAGAATAAAAATATTTAAAAAAATTGTTATATGTATACATATATATGATCGTTAGTTACATTGACTCGGTGATTAGATATTATTATTATTATTATTAGTTGTGACACCTCCAAGGAGTCCGAAGACTCATCATGTGAGGACACCTACTGTACAATTCTCCATCTCCACTACTACACAGAACCTGTACTACCAATCACCTATACTAACGCCATCTGCTGCCCACAACCACCACCACCACAGCTAGTATTTTTGTCTGTAAATTGCGTGTGTTCTGAAGGGCCAATTTGTCTGTATGCGGGATGAAACACCTGAGTTTCCAGGAGGAAAAACCCTGCTACCTCCGTTGAAAAAGTCCATATAAAGATTCCTCCCATCATGACGAGAATCAAACTTTGGCCTTTTCTAATCGAAGGGCACAATGTACCATCATTCTTCCAATTGCGCTACGGAGGCACTTTAAAGATATGTTCATCTTTTTTTGACTGACTGAAACCGAGAAAATAGATAACAAGTTAATTTAATGGAGCACATAACGTTTCATCGAAACAACTTCTTCAGGTGTGGTAACACTTCAAGCAAATATAAAAAAACCCTAAAAACATTGTGCCATTGTAATAACAGACTTGTAAACTGGCGTTAAATTTGAATAGGCCTTATATCTGTTCTGTAGTTCTTTTGTTGTGCAAATGCTAGCGTATGAGTTCACGCATATACCAGTATCTAATGGCAGAACTATGTTAGTCGGGTAGACTATAACCGCGGTTGCTGTTGATGTGAGAAGGATCTAGGACAATTTCTTCGGATTCAACTATATGCTGTTCCACTTCATTGTGACAAATATAAATGTTTGATGTTTCGTTCCATTCTACTCTGTGTTGGCAGCCTTCATCGTTTGTGTTCACTGAAAATAAGATGTGACTTGAGAGTGCGCTTGCTCTGATTTTATTATATAAAATGTCTCTCTGATGTTCCTCTAGCCGTAGGAAGATTGACTTCTCAGTCTGGCGATAGTATGGCCTCCCACAATCACATATTATTTTATATACACTGGGGAACTGAAGATGGTTATGAGCTTGTTTTGGGTGGCTTAGAACTAACCTTAGTTTTGGAAAAGTTGAAAAACATGTTTTTATATTAATTTTTTTCAAAATTCTTCCTAGTTTCTGGGAGAGCAAGTTGATGTACGGTAAAGAGAGTTATATTTCTTTGTATCTGATTGTGGGAGGCCAGACTGAGAAGTCAATCCTCCTATGGCTAGAGGAACATCAGAGAGACATTTCATACGATAGAATCAGAGTAAGCGCAGCCAGTCAATTTCTGGAATGTTATTTTCCATAAACCATTCCCTCACAGACCTTGCTTTATGGCAGGTAGTATTGTTGAAAGTTTTTCCACTTGGTTATATTATAAATTAAAGATACCAAAAAATTATATACTTGGTTTAATCCATTATCCAAGTGTAAGCAAACAACGTTGCGCGTGAACTATTTTCAGGACTGGGGAAACTCGATGGAAAGTTGCTAGTTGGTTTAATCCTTTATCCAAGTATAATCCTTTATCCACCTTTACCACAAATCGCTCCAGTCCTGAAAATAGTTCAGGTGCAAACGTTTTTGCTCACACTTGGATAAAGGATTAAACCAAGTATATAATTTCTCGGTATCTTTAATTTATGGCAGGTAGCATTGTCATGGGAGGATTAACTGTGTTCTCCTATCAGGATCTCGGCTGACTAGCCATCAGTCATGCTTGTAGCATGTTCAGCATAGTTAAGCCTGGGATGGATTTCTGTGGTGGACTGGCAACCTACAACATGATCAAAAACCCTGATGGAACTGATATAGATGACAGTGCCAATATTTTGATGAAGTCCGGACTGCCATACCCAGGAAGTCTTAGTATCATGCCTCCACATGGACCCCCTCTCCACGAGCCATGGCAAAATTGATACTGAGCAGGTGCTGGCAGAAAGCTATAAAATGCATCTCTCAAGATGTTATGTGGCCAGCATGGCAGATTAGGCCACAACCCCCTCCACTACAATGCCAAGAAGAAGAAATAAAGGCCATATAGCCCATGGCCAGAATGGGCAAACTCTGGATGTGACTAAATTTCCCCAACTCTATGACTTCTCTGAGTGAAACCATTTATGGAGACCAGAGCATGATGCAGTGGGGAAGCTTTCCAAAATAATAAGCAATACTGGAATAGCCCAGAGAATTCATAAATATAACAGCAATCAATACAATCCTCTTTTCCTCTATATAAAAACATTTAATTGTCAAACACTTAAAGAAGAGGAAGACCATCTTATAGCAAAAACTAAAATATATTAAATGGGATATCATAGGTTTAAGTGAAGTTCACAGGCAGGATAGACATTTAATAAAACTTAAAAATGGAGACAAATTCTAAATTACCACCAAAAGTACACGATGCAGAGGAAGACCCATAAAAAGATGAAATTGAGTCCTGAACAGGCCACTTGGCCTATAAGCTGGGAAAGGAAGAAGAAAAAATGTAGACTACTTATAGTATTATGGGAAAACTAAAGGACAATATGGAGTTGGATTACTAATTAAGAAAACAATTACACACCTTATGGAAGAATTTAATTATACACATGAAAGAATAATAGAAATCACACTTAAAATAAATTCCAAACTTAAAATCAGGATCATCCAAATACATACTCCCACCTCATGCCACACTGATGAAGAGATAGAAACATTTTATGACTCGCTGCAGTACACTCTAGACAGAAAAAGAAATAGCCTTAAAAACTTTATTATAGTAATGGGTGATTTTTTATTATTATTATTATTATTCAGGCCTCCATGAAGTCAAAAGACTCATCGTGGGAGGTCCTTCCTAAGAAACACAAAGTCTGTCAAGACTCATCAAGGGGGGAAGCTCCCCCCTTGAGAAACACAAAGTTTATCTTACCACTCCTTAAACTCATTGACCATTCTCGCTCTTACCACTCCATCAGGCAATGCATTCCATGGTTCAACCACCCTCCATGCAAAGAAACCTCCTCACCCTCTTGCTCACAGTTTCCTTTCGTAACTTCCAGGGATGGCCTCTTATCATCACTCCTTCCCGCTGTTCAGCCAAGCGAAAGAACTCCCCAGCGTCAACCCTGTAACCACCTCTCAACAGTTTAAAAGTCTCAATCATATCACCTCTCCTTCTTCTATCCACCAAACTCTGCAGTCCACATTCCCTCAGCCGATCCTCATAACCAAAATTGTACAGTCCTGAAACCATCTTTGTCATCTGTCTTTGTACCCTTTCCACAGTTAATTTATCCCCTTTCTAATCCTGGGGACCAAATCTGAGAAGAATAGTCTAAGTGTGGTCTGATCAGAGACTTATACAACAGAATGATAACCCTTTTATCTCTGCAGGTCAGTGTCCTTCTCATTATTGGAGCAATCCTCTGTGTTACCTTAACCACGTTTGCAGTATGGCCCCTAAATTGCAGGTTTCTATCAATCAACAACCCCAGACCTCTTGTCTCCCCTACTTCCTCGAGTATAATTCCTCCCATAGAGTATGCAGCATCCCATCGATGTTTCCCAAACCTACATTTTGCTGCATTAAACTGAGACTCCCATTCATTTACCCATCTATATAGCTTATTCAAATCCTCTTGCAGGGCTAGCACATCTGCACTATTACTAATAATCCTTCCCAGTTTCGCATCATCTGCAAAGAACTGAAAATTCCCTTGCAATTCACTGACAATGTCATTGATATAAAGGTTAAACAATATAGGTCCCAATACTGAGCCCTGTGGGACTCCACTTGTAACCCTCTGACTCCTTGAAACTGTCCCACCATACACAACTCTCTGATACCTATCGGACAGCCAATCCTGAATCCAGTTGACCAATCTGACATCCAGACCCATGTGCCGCAACTTAAATATCAGCTTATCATGTGGTACCCTGTCAAATGCTTTCGCTAAGTCTAAGAAAATGGCAGTATACTGCCAAAGTAGTCATCCCATTCACAAAATAGACAAAATAAAACCATATGTATATGGTGCAAGCAGCAACTCAGGAATGGCTCTTACGAAATTCTCTATCAGTAACAAGCTTTATATTATGAATACATTTTTAAAGAAAGGCCTCAAAAGAAAATGGACATGGAGAAGTCCAAATGGAGAAATAAAAAATGAAATAGATGATATACTGTGTAATAATAAAGAAATAGTTCAAGATACCTCAGTACTAAATCAAGTAAAAACAGAAAGTGACCACTGAGTGGTGAGAGCCAAAATTAAAATAAACCCCAAATTGGAAAGAATAAAATGGCTAAACAACAAAAAATCATGAAGTTTTGACTTAAAACAAGAAGGATTATTACGAAGAAAAACTCAATCAAAAACTAGACTTAATAAATACATTTAAAGAAGAAGATATAAATAAAATAAACAAAAACCTAATAGAAGTAATAACCTTAGCATGTAATGAATCCAAAAGCAACAAACATCAAAAAGACCTAAGCTTTCAGAGGAAACCTTACAACTACTAAAAAAGAGACGAAATATGAAATGACAATAACTTAATTTCTAAAACAGAATATGCAGAACTATGCAAAACAATAAAGAAAAAGATGAGAAATGAAATAAGAACTTGTAACACTAAAAAATAAAAGAAACAGTTGAAAACAATAAAAATATGAAAATACTAAGAAAACATTTATCATTTGGCAAAAGTCAAATAACTGCAATAAAAGATAAGAAAGGAACTACAATAAGGAAGCAAGAACATACATCCTAAGCAGACTAGAAGAATTTTATAAAGAACTCTATAGTGCTTCTTCAATAGATAAATGAAATATAAACAACCCTTCTCCATTGCATATAGAATTCATCCCCCCATTCACTTCAGATGAAATAAAACCAGCATTAAAACAAATGAAAAACGGAAAATGTCCTGGTGAAAACCTAATTCACATAGAATTAAATAGGGAGGAAACAATATAATTCACCATGTCACAAACTTGCTAAGTCTATGGCTAGAAGACGGGAAGATACCAGAAAACTGGAAAAATGTTACTCCGATACTGTTATTTAAAAAAAAGGGGGCCTGTTGGCCGAGTGGTTAGCGTATCTGCTCTCCACCCAAAAGGCTGTGGTTTCGAATCCTGCCGTGGGCATGAATGTTTGCGATTGTCTGTGAAAATACTAATGGTAGTAGTCGACGGTAGATACCATTGGTGTTAGATGATGAAGCTTGGTGGAGTAGTGAGACGAAGAGTTGTAGAGTAAATGTCTTCCCTCAATGAGTCTTTCGACTTCCTGGAGGTATGATGTAATAATATTAATAATAATAATAATAGAAGGAGTAAAGAACTATAGACCAATTACTATACTCTCTAATCTGTACAAAATTTTCATAAAAGTAATAACAACCAGGTTAACCCTTTAATACACCTAAGATATGCAGATGATATCATAATTTTGCAAACACTCCAGAAGACTTTAATATAACGATAGAAGACCTATATCATGAAAGCTGAAAGGTCGGTCTAAAAATAAACAGAGAAAAAACTAAAATCATGTTTAATCATTTTTTAATACCAAAAAACCATAATAATAGAAAACAATTTCTTGGAAAGAGTCTCTTCATATACATACTTATGAAGTAATATATATACATACGTAGGTCATCTCACTGATCTAAACTCTAGACTCCAAAAGGAAATAAATAGGAGAGTTCAACTTGCCTACAGTGCATTCAGAAAATTGAAAAGCATTTATCAAAACGATGATGTCCCACTCTGTTTAAAAAAGGATGACATTTAGCCAGCGTATACTTCCAGTCATCACATATGGTTGTGAAACTTGGTCGCTAACAAAGCACTGGCAAATAAACTAACAACAACTCAAAGAAAAATGGAGAGGTTGATGCTATGGCTTCTTATCTTTTAATGTGATGTCATCACGAGAAGCCAGCCTCACATCACTGACATCATTCTTCACCATAAGCGACTAAAATGGAAATGGGCCGGACATTTATCCAGAAGAAAGGATGAGCAATGGATCGCCATATTAATGAACTGGATTCCAAAAGAAGGGAAACGAGGCCGAGGACGTCCTAAAAGAAGGTGGAGTGATGAATTGTCAAATTTTGTTGGGGAAAATTGGTCAACCATTACCAAGAACAGAGAAAGGTGGAAAGAACTGAAGGCCTTCATCCAGCAATGGACAGAAAATAGCTGAAAAGAAGAAATATTGTCATGCTGATACAGACAATAGTCATCACCGAATTGATCTTCTTCTTCTGTAGACAGTACGCAATGGGTCAAAATGTCCTTTTACCTTTCCACATTTAGATTTCTGTGTAGTATTACGAGAGGGCCAAGTACATTCCATGAAAAACACTCCCCCACACTGTAACAGCACCTCCTCCAAATTTCACTGTTGGCATTACACATTTGCAGGAATCATTTGCCACACCCAGACCCTACCATCAGACTTCCACATGGTAAAGTGTGATTTATCACTCCAAATCACACATTTCCAGTTGTCCAGTGGTGTCGTTCTTTACACCACTGCAGGCTCCGCTTAGTGTTCACAGGAGAAATGTTTGGTTTATGGGCAGCTGCTCGAAAATAGAATCCCATTCCTCTTAACTCTCAATGCACAGCCATGGTGTTGACCGGACAGTTGGTAGCACTGCATCACTCCCAGGTGATTGTTTCACTTGATGTCTGGGGAGTTCCACAACCACCTTCAACGCTTGATGATCCCTGTTTGTCATTAAATGCACCCTGCCTACCATGTATTTGTTGTGCCTTCATGTTTCCACTTCACAATCACGTCACCAACTGTTGACATGGGCAACTTGAGGAGGGTTGAAATGTCTCTGACAGATTTCTTACTGATGTGGCAACCAATAACTAGTCCATGTTCGAAGTCACTGGGCTCCATTGACCTACCCATTCTGCTCATACTTCTTATCACTGAACAATACAGCTTCATGTCTTCTTTTATACCGGTAAGTGAGGTCGTATTGACATCTAGACGTCAGCTTACGAATTACAGAGGGGTGTCTGTATACTTTTTATCAGATAGTGTATGTGTATATATATATATATATATATATGCTTTCAGGAATATATGTATACTTTTTATCAGATAGTGTATGTGTATATATATATATGCTTTCAGGAATATTGACTCGGTTGTTATGATACATTTTAATTAAAAGATTTAATGACTAAAACCGAGAATAATAGTAAGCCTTACTATTATTCTCAGTTTTAGTCATTAAATCTTTTAACTAAAAAAATATATATATGTATATATACAGGTATCCCTTGATTAATGCGGTTAATTAATCCCTCAATGTTACTGCGTATATCAAAATTGCGTTAATTAAATCTAGTAATCAATGGTAAAAAGTACAATTCATCCATGATCGATTACTTGTATTAATAATTCATTTTATATATGGTACTCTTTTAGGAAAGATAAAAAATGAATGCAAAATATATGTTTAATAAATACTTGTACCTACATTATTTAATGCGATTTTTTTATCAAAAGAAGTTATCAAGAATCGTTTGATCAGTTTTAGTTTTTTTCTTATCAGCATAAATTCTACGATAACAAGCGAAATGACTCTTCAGACCTTGGCAAACAAGCAATAAAACATAAAGTAGAACACTGAATAATACGTGATGGTAAAAATTAAGTGGATATTGAATCCACCATTATTTCATAGACAGATATAGAAACTGCAAGAGTTTCGTGCCAAATATGTAGAAACTATAAAAGTTTCGCCAGATGCAAGCATAAGCAACCTTATGGGCAACTCGCAGTAAAGGTGGAGTAAACTCCTGATCACTTTCCTTAGTATTTTCCATAATGTAAAGCACTTCTCCTAGAGGACATATATGAGAAATATTGAATCCAACATTATTTCATAGTCGAATATAGAAACTACAAGAGTTTCGTGCCGAATATATAGAAACTTTCGGCAGATGCAAACATAAGCAACTTTATGGGCAACTCGTAGTAAAGGTGGAGTAAGAACCAGATCACTTTCCTTAGTATTTTCCATAATGTAACGCACATCACCTAGAGGACATGTATGACAAATAAGCCTTTGGCTCTCTATTTCAGTAACACATGATGGTTTAGTTATTTTTAGTTACAACCTAGAAATTATTGAATAAAGAATAAAAACTATACTATACTGAATTTGCAGGTCACAGTATCTCTCAGATACAATTTACTGTCAAATATCACAAACCTTTACATAACATGTGTTAAACCAAACTGACAGCAAAAAACAGTGTAGAATATCACTCGTAGCATATGAATGGACAGCTACTCATGACCTCCAAGCTATACACTGAATTGTGTAAGAATATTTATATTAAACATTTTGCATGTATCTGTTAGATCAGCTGCGAGCTCCACAGGGTTAAAGGCGTGTTAATCAAAACTCTTGCCGCATATATCAAGGAATTGCCGCAATTAATTTTGGCGCATTAAGCAAAACCGCGTTAAGCAAGGGATACCTGTATATAACATTAAGTCATTAGAATAAGCAACTGACATAAAGAAAATGGAAGAAGTAGTCCTTGTAGGAGATCTGAACAGCAGAGTTGGAAATTAATCCCAACAAACATACAGGAATGTTTTGGGAAAAGGGCAAAGCTAATAATAATGGTAACTGTTTGCTGGTCTTATGCTCAGAACATGGACTAATCATAATTAACACCATGTTCCCACATATAAGGATGTGCATGTTTTCATGTTCATCCTGTTTAGAATTAAGTAATGGTCATTTCCAATTTCAAATCCTCTGTACACTCTTATATCTTGAACAAGCATGAATTCTATCAACAATGACATAGTCAATGAAGCTTTTCTTATTTCTTGTATCTTTTCTCCAGAAGTTTGTAAGAAAGTTTTAAAAAAGAATTAAAGTTGAGCAACTTTCACAGATAAACTGTAAACTCAATTATACAAACATTAGAAATAAAGCACTTGATCAGAGACTAGAGATCATAGATATGAGGGTTCCGAGAAAAATTGGGGAGTAAACCGATGGCATAAATTGCAGAATCATATTAAAAATAAAGCTGTTAGAGAATAACTTGACATTGTTATCTTTAAAAAATGTGCCAGCAGAGCTAATCTTAGGTGGTATGGCCACTTAAATAAAAGAATCATGAGGCAGCAGAACAGGTGTTTGTTGCCAAGATGGCAGGAAAAAGACGCAGAGAAAGACCAAGGTGGATTGATTCAGTCAGAAGTGCATTAGAAGCATGAAATATCTCAGTGCTGACGAGTGATAGACTAGTTTGGAGGGAAAATGTTGATAGTAGATTAATAATAATGTAAATTTAATCATGTAGTGTTGTCATAGTTATCCGAATACCCCTTGAGTCTACATGTGAGGAAATTGATAATGATGATATAATATTATTATTATTACGTGACACCTCCAGTGAGTCCAAAGACTCATCGAGGGAGGGCACCTACTATACAGCTCTGTCTCCACCAACTCAGTTCAACTACAACTACATCAACGGCATCTACCGCCCACTACTAATACTAGTATTTCCACAGACAACCACAAACATCCATGCCCATGGCCAGACTCGCAGCCTTTTGGCTGGAGAGTGGACACGCCAACTACTCGGTCGACCAGGCTGGCATACTTATACTTAGAATACTACAGGGTACAAAGGATGATCAGTTAACGAACATAATCCGTTCAAAGATGAGGTTCGCAGAACGAATTTGATTAATTCGTTCTGGAGTCCAAACAAATAAATAAAAAATTATATAATTTCTTACCACGTTTATTTACAATAACAATAATACATACATACACAGTCTTGCATTTTCATAAGTCATATTTTTTTTTCTTTTGTGGGGTGTTAAAGAATCTGTCCAATGTCAATTGCTTTTCTCTCTTCAGGATTTTTCGGAAGTGATTAATAGTATTGTCATTGTAGAGATCCCCAGGCCTATTGACCTCAACCTGGTTTGGGTGCCATTCTAAGACTGTTGTTCCGACATCCTCCTACTTCTTCTAAAGATCTTTAATAGCAGATGTCGGCATTGGTCATCTTTTGTCTTCCTCTTTTTCAGAAGAAAACACATCTCGCTCAGTTTCTTGGTGGTGGTCATTAAAGAGTTCTTGGAGTTCTTCTGTCGTCAGATAATTTTCATGTTCCATTATGAGCTCTTCAATGTCATCTTCATTCACCTCCAATTCCAGATCTCTAGCAATTGTCACAATTTCATTCATAATTTCAACGACATCATCTCCGTCTCCCTGAATGCAGGATGCACACAGCTTTCGCCAAGCAGAATTCAACTGTCGTTGAGTGATTTCTGACCACACCTTTTGAATGAGCTGGATAGCTTCAAGAATATCAAATTTTTCTTTCCAAAACATTTTTAATATCACCGTTGAGGACAACTGGCATGCTTCGAAACAGCGCGCTAGTGTACAATTTCTTGAAACTCGCAATAACCTCCTGATCGATTGACTGAATCAATGAAGTGGTATTTGCAGACAGAAACTGAACTATCAGCCAGCGAAAGTCTTCCAGCAAATTATCTTCAAGGTCTTTTGTCTTTAAAGGTTTAAAAGTCACTCGTATTTCATGTGGCTTGAGGAGTATAGCAATCTATTAAATTTATTAAAATACTTTGGCCAATATATAACCCAGCTTATGTTATTGTCTTACACTCCAATAAAGTGTTCATTGAACAATTCCACTATGTCCTCTGCATCAGACACTCTATTCCCATTTTCATTCCACAATGTCATTCATCCTCACTCATTTCTCCTCCTGCTGGCCACATAGCTATAAATTTCCCTAGGATTTTCTTTGGAAGTAAGGGCCAATCTCTTCTCATATTCCAGTTTCTCCTTCCTTACCATACTAGTCACTCTACTGGCCTGAGTCTTATATTCTTCATGTATCTGCTCTTCACCTTATGTCTCCTTATGTCTCTTCCAGTCTCCTTTTCACATGCAGTTCCTGTTTAATATTGGTTTTTGTCCACTTTACTCCAAATTGTGTCTTCTTCTTCACTTGTGGAATACAGTTTACTATTGCTGCTAACAAATATTCCTTCGCAATTTCCCAAGCGCTAATGATATCCCGCCCTTCCAATTCCTCCCTCCATGAAACTTCTCCAAGCTGATGTCTAAGACTATTATAATTACCTGCATTATAATTCCACATATGTTCCCGTCTCTTTGATACTCCTGCCTGTCTATTCATCTTCCAAGTCAAAACCACATGGTCACTCTCTCCAACTGGTGGGAGAGATGTCATCTCAGTTATTTTCAACTCTTCTGATGCTATGACCAAATTGAAAACTCTTGAACCTCTTGTTCCCTCTATTACATGTTGCTTAAGACATTTGTCTTCAAGAATTCTAAAAATTCCATTCCATTATTGCTACATGCATCTTCCTCTCTCCTATTTATACTGCTGTAGCTAAAATCTCCCATAACACTCATTCTTCTTGCACTTGCCAAGATCAACTGTCTAATCATCTCCTAGTCCCCACCCTCTGTGCTCCTTGGTTTGTAGCAACACACCATTAAATATCCTGCCTTGCCCACTTCTATCTCACACCATATGCTTTCAAAATCATTACTGTCACTGAGACAACCATGTCTCAGTGATCCCAATAATCTTTGGCCAGGCTGATGCTATCAGTGCCACCAATTCCTCTCCTTTATTCTGGATACTCCTGGCATTAGTATAAAGCAAAAATGCCACTGTTTTTCTTCCTAGCATTATTCCCTCTACACTACACGGGCTAAGCATTACCTGATGTCGTTCCCCCTTCTTTCAAGTACCCATTCCCACAACAGGCCACCCCTGCTACGATCTGGGTATTCTAGTTTCCCTATATGGCACACTGATTTGTTCAGAACAGCTATTTCTACAGATGCCTACGTCCTTCCTCATTCAAATGCAAATGGTCTCTCACATACAATTCCTTTCTGTCCTCAAACGTCCTCCAAGCATCCACATATTCCAATCCTCTCTTCTGACACATTCTAGCTATTATGTCATTCAATATTACTGCTGTTCTGCTCAGCTCTTCACTATCATACCTAGGCAACATGCACACTATCTTTTCTCTCTGCCTCTTCTTTCGTACAACCTCAAGGAAGAATCTCATATCTCTTGTTGCCCAATTTACATTTACTCTCAAGTCATTTGTGTCCTATCATCACCACCATCTCATCCAACCTTTCACCCCTCTTAATTGCCATAGCCACACTTTCTATCATTCCCCCCAGGCAAACACTCCTCACGCATGCTATCTTGTACACCACGGATCATTGATTCCCCATACATTATACCTCTTACCACCCTGTTCCTCGATTGCTCACCCACATCCCCCCCCCCACTCTCTCTCCTCTAACACTTTCTCTGTGTGTTCCCCTACTTACCTACCTTCTCGACATCACTCTACTCTGGTTCCAGTGCTTCCTTGCATTCTTTTCATTCTCTCTCTCTCTCTCTCTCTCCTACTGTTTCCATTGTCTCTTCTTCTATGATTCCTCTAACTTTCTCTCTTCTGTTTCTATTCTCTCCTCTTCCATCATTGCCATTACTCTCTCTCATTCCCATAACTCTCTCTCATTCCCTCTCTTCTACTGTTCCTACTCTCTCATCTTCTACCATTCTCATAACTCTCTTGCATTCCCTCTCTTCTACTGTTCCTATTCTCTCCTCTTCTATCATTCTCATAAACTCTCTCTCACTCCTACTCTGATTTGCCTTGCATTCATCTCTTCCATTCGCCTAATCTCATCTTTCACACTTCTCATCTCATTCCCTAGACATTCCACCTGCTCTTTCAGCTCATCTATCTGTCTCTGCAAGTCAGCCACTCTTATTTGCCATTCATCCTCCTAATTGAGACCATCTCCGAAAACATTCAACCTTTCCACACTCCCCACTCTCATTATTTTATTCATATTTCTCTCACTATTCTCGCCCTCTATCATATCCCTCATCTCTCTATGTGGAGAATCTCCCACCTCTGACTCAACAAGGTTAGTTATAGTCATCTCTCACTCACCAACTTCCTCCCATTCTGTGCATTTTGTGATATACGTATTTCCCCTTTTTTGACCTGCCACATATACAACCATTGGGATGCATACATTCCACAAGCCCTGTATGCTACAAAATCCCTTATTATATCATGCAAATTGGAGTACTTAAATGGCGGAGGTCTCGGTGATATGCCATTTGCAATTTTAGCTGCCATTGTGCCATTATTCAAAATAGTGTCAAGGATCTATTACAACTAAACACTAAATAAATATAAGTGAGTATAACTATATAAGTAAAAGTTAGCTATAAGTATAAAACATATATAAGTATACTAAATATCTAAATAATGAAAACTTATGTTATCTTCATCTTTTCTTCCACCACTATGCATCTGATTCCGACCCCATCTTCTTGGTAACCAAAAATACAGAGTATAGGGACAACAGCTAACTCCAAAAACAACCACTGGAGGACATTTCTATTACAGTAAAACAATGTAGCACAAATCTCAACAGAAGTCACACTATTCACCGATTAAAAAAGCACTTTTTTTCAGCATAGCTCAAATCCCTTTCCACCTTCTCCGGCGACTCTAGCGCCACTTGAGCCAGAAAAAGATTCTTATTATTATTTGACACCTCCAGGGAGTCCAAAGAATCATCAATGGAGGCATGTACTCTATAAATCTCTGTCTCCACCATTCAACCTCATCCACCAACCACATCATCTACACCAATGCCATTTACTGTCCATCACCGCCACTAGTATTTTCACAGACAATCACAAACATCCATGCCCATGGTGGGATTTGAACCTGCAGCCTTTTGGCTGGAGAGCTGATATGCTAACCACGTGGCCAACCAGGCTGGATGACAGAAAATATTTTATGGGCATGCAGTACTCTGTCAAGAGTTTGCAGTAATAGAGTACACTTAGACTTGTGTGGATTTTGGAACATATGAGCAATTTTTATTATTTAAATTTTATCAGTTAAGGATAATTATTTTGAATCGGTGAATTTATACCTTGTAATAACACAACAACAAAAAAGTATGCTAATAATCTGGTTTTAAACTAAAGCATATGAAACTTTGTATTATAATAAGCTGAAAGATGTGAACATGCGGCAAACTTTGCATATTGATTTAACATTTTTTACATTTTAATTTTTTTGTTATAATAAAATTTTTTTTTTTTCCAAGAAAGACAAACCTTAAGGTTTGTCTTTCTTGGAAAAAAAGAAAGACAAACCTTAAGGTTTGTCTTTCTTTTCCAAGAAAGGTTTCCAAGAAAGAAAGACAAACCTTAAGGTTTGTCTTTCTTGGAAAAAAAACTTGTCTGTATAAGCTCCTAGAGCAGCTTTTACAGACATCCATTCCCCTAGTAGAATTCTAACCCACAACTGTTGGTTGGAGAGTGGGTATGCTATTGTAAAATTTTTATCTCTTCTTAATTATACTTTGTTTCTCTTATTCTTTGTTCTCTACAGTGTTGTCTATATAATGTGTGTACTTATTGATCTTATCTCTAACACTTAAGTTATCCTGTTAGTTTTAAGATCATTTCTGTGCTGATAATTACATATAAGAACGATCCTAGTGGTTTGGGGAACAAAGGGAAAACTAATGGCCAATACCTATTCCTTTGTCTCAACACTGGTTCTAATTCCTTTTTCGGATTCAGGGAAAATTTATTTTTTCACTGCGCCACCCTGAATCCTAGATTAACAAAGAGTGTAGAATCAAGGAACCAGAACACAGTTTAGCATTCAATCTTACTTCCCTATAATTTACTATTGCAGTCGTAGCCTCTCTATAAATTAATCTCCCGCTGTGGTCCATATTTTATGAGAAAGTGCAATAGAGAAGAAAATCAAGCAAGTCATCGGTTAAACTTAATAAAAAGCAAAGCATTTAATTCACTTGAAACATCATACACTTTATGGTTCTACACTGATTAAGTAATTAGTAATTGCTAAGGAATGAGTATTAATTATTCAAATTCTCTATTTCTATCTTAGTATGCATAACAAAGAACTTCACATATAGTTAACAAATTCTACTTGATAGATCCAACTTATTCTTCAATACTGAGGATATTTGTTAATTGAATTACTAAAATAACTCCACATGCTCTCACACTATTTCATTCACAAAATTCTCATTATTACTCTATTATTAAAAGAAACAATCTCTAGAGTCCTTCCTAAAGTTACAGACATTCTTCTTATTACACATTTACTTATAAGAAAAACATAGACTGTACGTTACCAACTGCTGGGGAATCATTTGGCCACATCACATATCTCGTCTGGACAATCACTTTCGACTCCAATTTCATTCTGCTTTCTTTCTGAGGCATTCTTCAAGATTTCAAGTATCTATGTCTGCTGCCCAAAAATAGGTAGACACTGTTCTCTGGTTAACTGATTCAACATTGTAATGATATCTCCGTAAGCATCGGTGACTATCTTCTGCTGGGCTGATCGACCGGTAAACTTTCGGGAATTTCACGGCATAGTTCCTCAGTCATTGTCTCGAATCCGCGTTGAAAACAGGGAACGAGAAGTTACCACGAGGAGGTTCCACACACAACAGCAAGACCCCAGGAAGGCACGAGATCCCAAGTGAAAGAGAGCATTTTTAGGCACTGCACAACTTTTTAAATTGCGCGCCACACGTTCACTTCTACGTCACCCATTTCTCCTCCCCGTTTTCAGCATCACCCTATGACTCCCATTACTCAGCGCCACACACGGAATTCTAGCATAATCTTCAGAGTGTATGAGTGTGTGTGGGGGGGGGGGAGAGACAGTGTGCTTCCCAAAAGGGTGCACGTGTACCACTTCTTGCACACGTTTTAGATTCCAGCTACTTTTACTAAATCGGATTATTATCTTTTCTCCCAGCAATTTATAAGTACTTACACAAAAGCAGTAAGGTTTAAGCATTTAAGCAATTTACAATACTTTACATCATAATATAAATCAGTTAAAAGGTCCTGTTTAGTAATATTTTAGTAAATTATAAGAATTTAGTATATCTGATGTATCAATAATTGATTCAAAATGCAAGCCCATGTTAAGTCTGTAGGAAACATGAATTAATTTAATTTTAGTTTCATTCAGAACTTAACACTATCCACTCAGCCAACCAGGCCTTGGCCTAGTTGGTATTTTGGTTTTTTGAGGAAGATTCCAAAAAAAAAAAAAAATAAAGCTGCAGATGATTCAGATGTCATCATCTCCTTGTAAAATATCACTTACATGAAAGCTTGACAGTGTCTCATGGTTTTTGAACGAATGTATTCTAATCATTTTAAATACTTGATGCCTCTTTTGTGACTATTGAATGCATAAGAAATGGATTTAGTAAAATGTATTTGCAAAATGCCAAACATATTTGCTGACCTGGCTGCCAAGTGGTTAGTATGATCTGCTCTCTAGCCTAAAGGCTGCGGGTTCAAATCCCACCATGGGCATAGATGTTTGTGATTGTCTGTGGAAGTGGTGATGTTGGTTGGCAGTAGATGCCGTTGGTGTAGATGATGCTAGTTGGTGGATGAGTGGTGGAGACAGAATTGTAGAGTAGGTGCCCTCCCTTGATGAGTCTTTGTATTCCTTGGAGGTATCATGTATTAATGATGATAATAATAATAATTTATTTTCATTATTGTTTATTTTTGTATCTTCCTGGTCCAGTGCATATCTCACTTTATTATGATAAGTAGATTGCTAATAATATAGTCTTCCTTTATCAAACCCATGCTATCCATCAAAGGCAATGCTGATGTTAATCCATTTCTGAATTTTGATCTGCACTCACTTCTGTAACACTTTAATTACAGCTTTTTAAGCAAACACATGAATCGGCCTATAATCTTAGGATTTTCTACCTTTAGTCTAAATAGCTCCCTTATGAAACACAGCAGTTTTGCCCTCTTTCCGTTATTTTAGAACTTGGCCCGGTCTAAGACTTATAATAAAAAGCCATGTGAACACTATTGCTAATTAATTCGAAACACATGTCCATGTATCATCTAGCCGTACAGCTGTATTAACATCAACTTTACTCACTTTCTCATAGACTTTCTACTCTCACTAGCTATCAAAGACTCCTCCTCCTGCTCCTTTCCTAATATGCATGACATTATGTTCACATGGATGAAATACTTTCATTAATTGTTCATTTAATATCTGAGCTGTATCCTCCAAGATGGTATCGTTCCACCATTTTCACCAAGCAATATTATTATTAAGAAAGACTTCTGGGGAGTCAGAGACTCATCAATGAAAGCCACATACTACACACACACACATCAGTTGTCATACTTGTTCTTGAATTCAGTCACACTCCTTCATGCATACACAACATCCAGTGGCAATCCATTCCAATCATGTACCACTGTATAAGAGAAAAATTTACATCTCACCTCCTTAGCGGCATTCATTCTCAGCTTCCAAGGATGCCCCCTTTTTGTTTCCACACCGTACATAAAATGAAAAATTCCATCAACTGAAATCCTGTATGACCATTTCAGAAGTTTGTTAGTCTCAATCATATCACCCCTCTTTCTCCTGTTTGCCAGTCTCTTCAGCCTACAAATTCTCAATCTGTCTTCATAATCAGTATTTCATAATCCTGATATCATTTTCAACACTCCCCTTTGCACTCTCTGCACTGTATCAGAATCACAACGGAAACCGGTGACCAGACCTGCACACAATAGTTTAAGTGAGGTCTTATCACGGCTTTGTAAAGAGGAAAAAATGACATCTGTATCTTTACATGTCAAAGGTTATTTCATCATTGCAATTATCTTTTGAGTTGTATTTGCAATCTTTGCTACATGGCTCCTGAACTTCAAATTTCTATCTTCTAACACTCCGAGATCTAATGCCTGATCAGTTCTTTTCTTATTTGTTTTTAGACATTGGATATCTAATCACGCCAAAGTGCATGACTTTACATTTGCTGACATTGAACTGTCATCCATTTTCCCATGCCTACAGTTCTGGCCTATTCAAATTATTCTACAAGTACTGTTTATCAGCAACATTCCAGATTAACCTACCTATCTTTGCATCATCATCATCGTCATCATATGAAATAGCTGTATATTGCATGTCAAATCCTTTTCCCCCATGTCATTAATGTATAGATTGAATAACAATGGACCAAGGATGGATCCTTGAGACACACCACTGGTTACCTTGAGTCTTGCATATTCACACCCCCCCCCATATACGACTTTTTGATATCTGTCGTTCAGCCATCCTGTTATTCATGTCAACATGTATAATCAAATCCCATATTCTTCAATTTATACAACAATCTTCCATGTTGTGTTTTGCAAAAGCCTTCGTAAAATCCAAAAGTATCATGATGTATCCATTCCCCTTGTCTAGCTCAATGGTACCATTATTATAGAATGTGAAAAAGTTGCAAAAACATGACCTTTCCTTAGTAAACTCATGTTGCTCATTGCAAATTAGAAATTCGCTGTCAACCCATTTCTGAATGCAAATCCTAACCAATTTTTCCAAAAATTTTCACCACCACTCCTGAGATACAGATTGGTTGAAAGCTGGATACATTGGTCCTTGCAGCACCCTTGTGCAAAGAGATCCATACATGCTTTCCACTCCTTGTGTTTCCTGTTGAGAATAAAATTGTGTAACCAAATTAAAGAAATTAGCATCTGTGCTGATATCCCCATCAATCCCTATTGCTAAATTCTTATTCAGTTTGTGCAACAGCTCTAATACCTCCTCCTCCTCATACACTGAGTTTCTTCACCCAGTGAAGAAGTCACAGTGAACTCAATGCTGCATACACAAGACTTGGAGAGACTGCTGCTGAAAGGTAGAGAAGTGAGTAGAGAGAATGAATTAGATCATGTGGGAAGTGATGTGGAAGAGGAGGAGAGTAAGACAGGAGCGATTGAAGAGGTGGTTATGAATGGGGAAGTGAGTGGCATGAGTATAGAAAATGAGAAAATGGGTGTGCAAAAGGAACAGGGAAATGTGGAGGCTCAGGGTGGACAGGGATACACAGCTTGAGAAAGTGGACTCTCCAAGAGGATGTGAGAGCATGTGTAGACAGGAAAGGAATGGGATGACATGGGATCAAGAGGAAACAGTTGGAATTGAAGAGGGTTCTAAAATGAATAAGCAGAAAGGGAAATGGCGCTAGTCGAGTATGGAGAGATCACATCGAATGAGTGGTATCAGTGGAACTAGCTGTAGATCCAGAAATGAGCTGTTGTATTTGTATGCAAATGCTAGAAGTATAAGAAACAAGGCAGATGAAATGGTTGCACTAATTGCCTCTGTTCACGCAACGATTGTAGGAATAAGTGAGACATAGGTGGAAGAGGACTACATCCTGACAGGAATAGATATGGAAGGGTATGATGTGTTTCGTGAGGATAGAAGGGGTAAAAAGGGAGGGGGAGTGCTGTTGATGATAGAGAAAGAGTTATGTCCATACAAAGTGGAGATGCAAGAGGGAAATAGTGCCAGTGGTTTTCAGGCAGTATGGTGTAAGATAGTGGTGAATGGAATCAAATACTTAGTTGGATGCTGTTATAGACCAGGTAATGTGGATGGTGGTGATAATGAAATGTATGATCAAATTCGAAAAGCTGATAAGAAAAGGGTGATCATTATGGGTGATTTTAATTATGGCAATATAGACTGGAATGATGAGATATCACTGGAAGTAAAGAAAATGAGTTTCTTGAGTTTTTGAGGGATAACTACCTCAGACGGTATGTAACAGAGGGCATGCGAGGATTGAGGATCTTGGATTTGATCATCTGATCCGAGGATGTAATTATAAATGAGGTGTCAAATCATCCACCAATTGGTGAGAGTGACCATGATGTGATTACCTGGGTGGTTGCCAGCAGTGTGAGGGCCTCTATGAGAAAAGGGTATATGTAGAACAAGGGGGTGATTATGAAGAGCTCAAGAGACAGCTTGTGGGTGTAGCGTGGAATGAGGAGTCAGCTAGAAAAGAAATCAATGCAGTTTGGGGGATTTTCAAAAACTATCTAGTAGATGTAATGTCCAAATGTATTTCAAGGGTGAGAAGGTTAAATATGGGAGATGTGAGATGGATGAATAAAGAGATTAAACAATACAGAGAAAAACGGCATTATGGAGGCAGCATAAGAGAAGTGAAAATAACCAATTCCATGAGGTTTATTTAGACCAGGCAAGGCAGGTGACTTGGTTGATGAGGGTAGCTAAAGTGAGGTATGATCAGAAGTTACCTAATGATGTCAGAAAGAATCCTAAGGAGTTCTTTCGATATGTAGCCAGCAAAAGAAAGAATGATTATGGAAGGATGGCATCAAGGCCGTATTCATGGGTGTGTGTGCGAACTGTGTGGTGGCACAGGACCCCACAAAGCACAAAAAAGTGAAAAAAAAAATCAATAAATTTTTTTTTAAAATTATTATATAAAAAATATTATTATATAGAAAAATATATGTATATAATTTTACAACCAACTACTGTATTGTTGTTATAGTAAGCGAAATAAGATCGTAGCGGTAATATTTGAAACTACTCCAAGATATACGTATAACAATATCGTACAACATAGTGTTAAAGAGGGAAAAGTGCATTTTAAAACTGGTGTTTTTAATAATTTTAAGGAGTTTTTTGATTTTAGTTTATGATTTTATGAACAATTAAGTATATACACGTTGTCATAGCAATTTTTTTATGACATTACTTGCAAAACATCTTAAAAAATATATTTTGTAAACTGGTTTTAGGTTATCCGATATCAGAATTTTTCTGCAATAGCAGTTTTCAATCTATATTAGATTTGTTTATATTCTAATATTATCTATTTTGGATGTATTTTATTTATCAGGTAAGTAATTTTGTTTTAATTTATTAATTTATTTTATAATTAAATCTATCGTATTTAATTCTAGAATATTACTAGTCGTGAGAGAGATTATTATGGAAGAAAATACCCAAGTGGGCATGAAAAACGAAAGCGAAAACAAAAAAAAGAAGTGGCTGAGGAACGCCAAAGAAATTCACTGTTTAAATTTCTGAAGTTGAACTCATATATTTGTTCAGATATATCAGTTGATAATGGGAGTTCTGAAATAACTACAAACAGTTCTTCAGCTTCAACATTAATTAATAATGATAGTTCTAAAATACTCAAAAGAAGTGGAGAACATGATGCATTTGGTCAAACAGTGAGTATTGAAGATCCTAAAACTGAGACACCAGAGGAAGGTGAACTATTTACTATTGATGATCCAGCAACATGGCCCAAAACTTTGACCAACATAACACTAACACAAATTGTACAACGTGGTCCACCGTCTCCTCCGACTGAAAATGATTTTCCAAAAGATGAGAACGAGAGGTGTTTTTCAACAACTCACTATGTTAGGACAATTGCAAATGGAGAGAAGCAAAACAGAAGATGGCTTGTATTTTTATTATTTTTTTTATTTATTTATTTTTTTGTTATGTTGGGCCCATACACAGGAGGTTGATTGGTCAACCTATAGTACATTAGTACCGCGTATGGGCGGTGGGTTGGGAAAGGAGGAATTTGTTTACATTTGATTTGAATGACTTTAAATTGAATTTGTTGGGAAACACAGCAGGTGGTAGACTGGTCTTTTCCTCTTCCACAGGGAAGAGGAAAAGAAATTTGTTCTATTTTTTTTCTAGATGTACTGTGAAGGGATGTTGTGCAGCAGCTGCACGTGTTCCAATGAGCTTAGTACTGAGCAGGGGAATTATTGATGTTATTTCGGATGAGCATATCCATGGAAATATTTGTAGAATATACTTACTGCAGAGACCAAACGTCTGTGTGAAAGTGGGGGGGAGAGAGTTGGTAAGGGATGGATCATTTCTAAGTCTAATTGCCGTCTTCTGTATTGAGTCAAGCATTTTGAGAGAGCTTTTAGGGGCCCCACCCCATATGTGGGAGCAGTATTCAATAGAAATCCTAGTTTTTTTTGAGTATATTCAAACTCTATTTTTTGTTTTTGTTGCAAATTATTTTCTTCTGATGATAATTTTTTATCTAATAATGGCTTTTCTGACTGGCGACATGTAAGTGAAAGATTAAAGTCACACGAACGAAATCCAGCGCACATGAAATATATGTATTCATGGACACAAATGGAATGTAATTTAAAAAATCACAATACAATTGATCAGGCAAATCAAAATGTCATAAAATTTGAAGCAGAACGGTTAAGAAATGTTTTAAGACATACAGTAGCAGCAATTCTTTATTTATCCAAACATATTTAGCTTTTAGAGGTAATTTTGATACTTTGTACACAGCCCATAATGATAATTTTTTTGGAATCAGATTTGATCCACTTTTAAAAGATCATTTAATGCGATGTTCGGGAAAAAAATTATAGGTAAGAAACAAAATTCGTATCTATCACCCATTGTGTAAAATGAATTAATTGTTGATATGGGAAGCAAAATTCAAAAAAATATTGTAAATATGATATGGCAGGCAAAGTATTATTCAATAATTCTTGATTGTACTCCTGATATTAGTCATCAGGAGTAAATTTGTGTATTTTTTTATTTTTACATATATTTGAGGCAGATATTGATTGTGAACACTTTTTGACGTTTTTAACAACTAATGACACTACTGGTAAAGATATATATGAAAATATAAAATCACTTTTGAATAAATTAAACCTTAAATTGTCAGATTGTAGAAGGCAAGGGTGTGATAACGAAGCGAATATGAACAGAGTGTATAAAGGAGTCCGTGCTTACATTTTAAATGAAAACGAAAAGTCATTTTATACTCCTTGCGCCTGTCATAATTTAAATTTGATTTTAGGGGATGTCACAAAATCATCAATTATAGCAATGAATATTTTTAATGTTATACAAAAAATATATACATTGTTTGCTGCCTCAACTTCACATTGGGACATATTAAAGAAATTTGTTAAACAATTAACTCCAAAACTGTTATGTGATACAAGATGGAAATGTAGAATAGAATCAGTTAGAGCTGTACGTTTTCAAATTCCAGAATTTTTAAATGCACTAAAAGAATTATTTAAAACTGCATCAGATAATACTATCAAAATAGAAGTGGTTTCAATATATGAACAAATAGATTCATTTGAGTTTATACTAAGCCTTGGAATTTGGTATGAACTTTTGTCAAAAGTTAATCATCATCATCATCATCATCAAATTCCTGCCATGTACCCTCAAGGGGTGTACAGGATATGACAGTACTACATGAAAAAATTACATCATTACTAACTTCCTATCTACAATTTTCCTCCAAATCAGTCTGTTACTTGTCAAGACTCCAACATTATCAGATCTTATATTTCTATCGTCTAAGGCACTTTGTACCGTATCAATCCACCTATATCTTGGTCTTCCTCTGGGTCGTTTTCCTGCCAACCTGGCAGAGAATACTTGTTTTGCTAATCTTTCCTCTCCCATTCTATTTAAGTGACCATACCATCTGAGATTAGCTCTGCTAACGCATTCCTGGATGCTGACAATGTCAAGTTCTTTCCTAATATCCTCATTTTTAATATGATATTGCCATTGATGCCATCTGTTCATGTCTCTAATCTTTCTCAGGACTCTCATATCTGCGGTCTCTAGTCTTTGGTCAAGTGTTTTACTTCTGACCCAGCTCTCAGATCCATAAGTTAAAATTGGTTTGAACACAGTCTTGTATACAGCTAATTTAGTGTTCCGACTAATTTCTTTCTTATTCCATATGAATTTATTCAATTGATTTCCCACGATACCAGCTTTGCTGATTCTGTTGTCTATTTCTATATTTAGTTTACCATCTTCAGTAAAAATTGTGCCTAAGTAACTGAAATGTTTTACTTGTTCCACAGGTTCTCCATTCACAACACAGTTGACATTTTCAATGATTCTGCCTATTTTCATTGTCTTTGTCTTTTTATTGCTGACCTTCATACCATATCTATTACAACAGCTATTCAATTTAGTCAGAGAATCTTGCAGACTTGTAGCGGATTTATTTAGAAGTATAACATCATCCGCATAAAGCAAAGAGCTGACATTAACATCTCCAATTTTGATATCAGGTTTAATACCACATTCCTTCATAATGTGATCCATATAGATAATGAATAACAGAGGGGATAATGTACATCCTTGTCTCACACCAGATTTAACATTAAACCATCTTCCTGTACTTCCTTCAATTCTAACTGCTGATTCACAGCTCAAATAAAGACTAAGTATTGCTTGATATAATGCCCCATTGACACCATATAACTGCAGCGTATTGAATAGCTTCTCTCTTGGCACCTTGTCATATGCCTTTTCCAAATCGACAAAACTTAAATACAGATCTTTGTTATATTCCCATGCTTTCTCGACTATTTGTCGTTAAGTGAAGATCTGATCCTGACAGCCTCTATTTGGCCTGAATCCAGCTTGTTCTTCACCAAGCTTTTCTTCCACAATTCTTCTCAACCGTTTCTCAAGTATACTTGCATAGATCTTGCCAGGAACACTCAGTAGGGAAATACCTCTGTAATTCTCACATTCAGTTTTATTTCCCTTTTTATATATGGGTACTATGAGAGCTCTACTCCAATCATCAGGAATTCGTCCCTCTGTCCAGGCTTTCTGAACTATGCAGTGCAGCCACTGTAAGACTCTTATACCACCATACTTCAGCATTTCTGGTCGAATATCATCTACTCCTGCTGCCTTTCCACATTTCAAGCCTTTGATGGCTTTTTCTACTTCAAGTATGGATATGTATTCCTGACTGCATGCCTGGTCAGTGTTTTTTATCACTGTGCTGTCATCACTGCTTGTTTCATTTAGTAGTTTTTCGAAGTAATTACTCCATACTTCAAGGATATCTTTTTCTCCTGTTTTCATTTCACCTTTATCATCTCTAATTCCTTTTACAGCACTCTTTCCTCCATTCCTAAGCTTCTTCAACAACCTCCAGAATATTTTGCCACCTTCTTGATATTTATTTTCTATATTCTTGCCAAAGTCCTCCAAAAAATACTCAAAGATTTGAGTATTTTTTAAATGTTTCCCATGCACTGTCAGTATTCTTTCCATCCACAACCATTGTGCTGAACCCAGTATACTCCATAGTTATTCAAAGTTTCCTGCTTTGTAGTTCAGCATGTAACCTTTTCTGAATGGAACATTCACAAACTTAGCCACTTCCCAAGTGAATACTGCATGATCAGTCTTGGGCATGGACAGCAGGGTTTTTCCTCCTGCAAACAGGCAAACTGGCCTGACTTGCAGGATTCCTGACTGTAATCCATGTGAACACACACATGGATTACAGTCAGGAATACTTAAGCTCCAGCGATAGGTCTAATTCATCAGCTATGCCAGTTCTGAGCCCAGATAAAATAGATTATTTCGATATCACTTCCCTGGAAAAGGGGCCTCACAGCCGTTATATCATCATCACTATCACCACCCAGATGCAGAATAGTTATGTCTTTAACTGAAACACCCTCTGACACTATAATCAAATCCTAACACTCTCTTACCTCGATTTCCTTCTGTCACATGGTGTTTGAGGAAGTTGTTTTGCAATAGCTTAATAAATTCAGTTTCATTCTTCTCATGAGATTCTACTGCTTCCCAATCGATGTTTGAATAATTAAAGTCTTTCATTATGATTACTCTTTTTGCGTCCATCGTCTTTATTTGGTTATGCCTTTCTTCATCGCTAGCAACCGATTCAGCAGGTCTGTAAGAACACCACATAATGTATTTCATTTTGTTAGATTCCACCTCACACCAGATGGCTTCAAACTCATTGTCACATGAAAAACTGTTACACTGTTACTAGTATTACAATCATAGGTCACTATACTAACTGGATTCAAGTGATCCATTACCATTAGATGCATCCCCTCCTCTTGTATCCTGTCTATCATTCCTAAAAATAGTGTACCCTTTACCCTTCACACTCAATACTAGTTAGTATGTCTGATTCTGATAGCTGTGATCCTTCCATAATCATTCATTATGGAAAGTGATGTTACAGGTGGCGCAGTGTACACGTTCAAGGTTTTCTATGCCGTATGTTTCTGTGCCTTAGAACAATCTTGTTTTAAGTACGTGGCGGTGAATTTGAGCTGTGCAGAAGAAAGTGATTTTTAATCGGTGAATAGTCCGCTTTTTTCCCCGTTTTTGTACGTTTTTGAGTGCTAAATTGTTTCTCTGAATACAAGTGTACTTCAGTGGTTGTTTTTTGGAAGTTAGTTGCTGTCGCGATATAATATATTTTGGTACCGTCGCAATCTAACACGTAACGGTGGAAGACAAAACGAAGCTAAGTTACTGTATTTAGTTATATTTCATTTTATTTAATTATATTTAGTACTTAAATGTTCTGATGTTTGTACTTTTTTTCCCTCTTATTTATTAATTGAATAATTATTAAAGATTACGCTACTTGGCAGTAAGGAATGATGGTGGATTCAGCAGCAGTCGCAAGTGGCGTAACACCAAGTCCTCCGCCATTTAAGTACTCAATTATTAGCAATATCATAAGGGACTTTGTGGCATGCAGTACTTGCGGCATGTATGCGTCTCGAGAATTACATATGTGGCTTGTTAAAGAGAGTGGAGCGTATGTGCGCAAAATGCAGGCAGTTGGAGGAAATAAGTACATTAGATATATCGATATCCTACTTTGTTGCTCCAGGAACGGGGAATGAATGTAGGAAGACAAGTAGTGTGATAGGAGAGAATGAGAAAATAATAGTTGATAGTGTGGAAGGTGTGAGTGGCTGTGAAAGTTTAGGAGATGGTTTTGTTTGGGAGAGTGAATTTAGATTGAGTGACTGACCTGCAGAGGGAGATAGATGAGTTGAAAGAGGAGGTGAAATGTCTTGTGAATGAGAGCAGAAGTATGAAAGATAAGATTAGGAGAATGGAAGAGATAAATGCAAGGCGAATCAGAGTAGGAGAGAGAGAGAATTTTGGGAGTATGAGTGAGAGGTATGGGGTTGCTAGAAGAAGAGAGAATGGAAACAGTAGAAGAGAGGGAATGCGAGAGAGGTATGGGAATGCTAGCAGACGAGAGGATGGAAACAGTAGGAGAGAGGGAATGAGAAAGAGATGTATGGGAGTGCTACAAGAGGAGAGAATGGAAACAGTAGAAGAGAGAGGTATGGGAATGAAAGAAGAGGAGAGAATGGAAACAATAGGAGCGAGGGAATGGTAAGAGGTATAATGTATGGCGACTCAATGATCCATGGTGTTCAAGATAGGATGCGTGAGGAGTGTTTGCCAGGAGGAACAATAGAAAGGGTGGCTATGGCAATTAAGAGAGGTGAAAGGGTGGATGAGATGATTGTGATGGTAGGAACGAATGACTTGAGTGGTAATGTAAGTCGGGCAGCAAGAGATATGAGATTTTTGCTTGAGACTGTATGGAAGAAGACAGAGAGAAGAAAAATAGTGTGCGTGTTGCCTAGGTATGATAATGATGAGCTGGGCAGAAGAGCGGTGATATTGAATGGCATAATAGCGAGAATGTGTGACAAGAGAGGACTGGTATATGTGGATGCTTGGAGTGCGTTTGAGGAAAGAGAGGAATTGTATATGAGAGACCGTTTACATTTGAATGAGGAAGGACGTAGGCATCTGGAGAGATTGCTATTCTGAACGAGTCAGTGTGTCCCAGGGAGGATGATAGCAGGGGTGGCCTCTTGTGGGAATGGATACTTGGGAGAAGGGAGACAATGTCAGGTAACACTGAGCCCAGTGGAGTCTAGAAGGGATAATGCTGGGTATAGAAACAATGGCATTTATATGCTTTATACTAATGCCAGGAGTATCCGGAATAAGGGAGAGGAATTGGTGGCGCAGATAGCATCAGCCTGGCCAAAAATTATTGCGATCACTGAGACGTGGTTGACAGAAGGGGATATAACAACAGGCATAGAAGTTGCTGAGTATAGCATTTTTCGTGAGGATAGGAAGAAAAAACGTGGTGGTGGGGTACTGCTTATGATAAGTGATGACCTATGTTCTCTAAGAGTGGAGAATTTGGAAGGAAGTGAGACAAATGATTTTGAGAGCGTATGGTGTGAGGTAGAGGTAGGCAAGACAGGATATTTAGTGGGGTGTTGCTACAGACCCAGGAGCACAGAGGATGGGGACCAGGAGATATTTAGACAGCTAAGTTTGGCAAGTGCAAGAAGAATGATTGTTATGGGAGATTTTAACTTCAGTAGTATAAATTGGAGAGAGGAAGATGCATGTAGCAATAGGGGAATGGAATTTCTAGAATTCTTGAGGGACAAATGTCTTAGGCAACATGTAACAGAGGGAACAAGAGGTTCAAAAGTTTTGGATTTGGTTATAGCATCAGAAGAGTTGATAATAACTGAGTTGACGTCTCTCCCACCAGTTGGAGAGAGTGACCATATGGTGTTGACTTGGAAAATGAATAGACATGCAGGAGTATCAAAGAGACGGGAACTTATGTGGAATTAGGGAGGTGATTATAATAGTCTTAGACGTCAACTTCGGGAAGTTTCATGGAGGGAGGAATTGGAAGGCCGGGATATCACTAGTGCATGGGAAATTGTGAAAGAATATTTGTTATCAGCAGTGGTAAGTTGTATACACGATTGAAGAAGAGGACCCAATTTGGAGTAAAGTGGATGACAAACAATATTAAACAGGAATTGCATGCGAAAAAGAGGCTATGGAAAAGATATAAGGAGACAGGTGAAGAGATGCATGAAGAATATAAGACACAGGCCAGAAGAGTGACTAGTGTGGTAAGGAAAGCGAAACTGAAATATGAGAGGAGATTGGCCCTAAGATCCAAAGAAAATCCTAGGGAATTTTTTAGCTATGTGGCCAGTAGGAGGAGAAATGACTGTGGAAGAATGATATTGTGGGATAAATATGGGAATAGAGTGACATGCAGAGGACATAGTGGAATTGTTCAATGAACACTTTATTGGAGTATTTCATCCTAGAGGAGTCAGTTTTAATGCTAGAGGGATAGGACTGGTTTGAGGTCTGGAGGTACAGGAGGAGAGTGTGTTTCAGATACTGAGTACTCTGAATGTCAGTAAAGCTGTAGGACTGGATGGTATTTCACCACAAGTTTTGATAGAATCTGCTAGGGAATTGACAATGCCTTTAACGTGGCTTTTCAATGAAAGTGTGGCTTTGGCAAAGGTGCCCAGGGAATGGAAGGAAGGTAAGATAGTGCCATTCCATAAGGGTGGTAACAGACTGGAAGTGTCTAATTATAGGCCAGTCTGTGTGTCATCAGTAGTTGTTAAGATCTTGGAGAAAGTAGTGAGGGACCGTATACAGCATTGTGCAGATGAGGGTAATGTTATCTCTGAGAATCAACATGGATTTGTGAAAGGACGCTCTTGTTTTAGCAATATGCTAGCCTTTTATAATAAAGTTACAAGAACATTAGATGAGGGAAAGGCATATACTGCAATTTTCTTAGACTTGGCGAAGGCATTTGACAGGGTGCCACATGATAAGCTGATATTTAAGTTGCAGCACATGGGTCTGGATATGAGATTGGTCAACTGGATTCAGGATTGGCTGTCTGATAGGTATCAGAGAGTTGTGTATGGTGGCGCAGTTTCCAGGAAGCAGAGGGTTACAAGTGGGTCCCACAGGGATCAGTACTAGGACCTATATTGTTTAACCTTTATATCAATGACATAGTCAATGGATTGCAGGGGGATATTCAGTTGTTTGCGGATGATGTGATGCTGGGAAGGATTATTAGTAATAGTACAGATGTGGTAGCCCTGCAAAAGGATTTAAATAAGCTAGATAAATGGGCAAATGAATGGGGTTGTCAGTTTAATGAAGCAAAATATAAGGTCTTGAGGTTTGGTACACATCGATGGGATGCTGCATACTCTGTGGGAGGAGTTATACTGGAGGAAGTAGGGGAGACAAGAGATCTGGGGTTGATGATTGATAGAAACCTGAAGTTTAGGGGACATATTGCAAAGGTGGTGAAGGTAACACAGAGGATTGCTGCTATTATGGGAAGGACACTGACCTGCAGAGATAAGAGGGTTATCATTCCGTTGTATAAGTCTCTGATCAGACCACACTTGGACTATTGTTCTCAGATTTGGTCTCCAGGATTTGAATGGGATAAATTAACTGTGGAAAGGATACAAAGATGGATGACAAAGATGGTTTCAGGACTGTACAGGGATAGTTATGAGGATCGGCTGAGAGAATGTGGACTGCAGAGTTTGGTGGATAGAAGAAGGAGAGGCGATATGATTGAGACTTTTAAACTGTTGAGAGGTGGTTACAGGGTTGACACTGGGGAGTTCTTTCGCTTGGTTGAACAGCGGGAAGGAGTGCTGACAAGAAGCCATCCCTGGAAGTTACGAAAAGAAACTGTGAGCAAGTGGGTAAGGAGTGGTTTCTTTGTGTGGAGGGGGGTTGAGCCGTGGAATGCATTGCCTGATGGAGTGGTGGGAGCGAGAACGGTCAGTGAGTTTAAAGAGTGGTATGATAGGCTTTGTGTTTCTCAGGAGGGGACCTCCCCTCGATGAGTCTTGACAGACTTTATGTCTTAGGAAGGACCTCCCTCGATGAGTCTTTTGACTCCTTGGAGGCCTGAATAATAATAATAATAATTCTTTCTGCTACTAGCCACTTCTCGCAATAACTTCCTGGTTTTTTTTTGGTGGGGGTGAGCATTAACTCACTGCTGCTTACTGCACTTTTACTGCCCTTACCAAGCGAGTCACCTTTCTTGCTTGCTCTTTGTACTTCTCATTCAACTGGTTAATGTCACTTCTCCATAATGCCTTCTTCTAGATTTCATGCCTCACCTCTGTTTCTTTGAGAAAAATGGCAGGACTTTTAAATAATTCATAATTTTATTATTGTCATAATAGGTTGTGTCTACTATAGTAAGAGCAGTATAAATATAAATGTAAAGCAGTATAATTATAAATCATGTGATTACTTATTTGTTTACACTTTAGGCTATGGGTGTTTATCTATATGGAGAATTGTTGTTTTCGCATCTTCCTTCTCAGAAAAAGTTAGCACAACAGTGTTTCTCTGATATTAAAGAAGAAATGGAGCCCAATTTTGTTGTAACTATACAAGAAATGTTATCCCAATGTAAATAAAATTTATAAAATGTTTGATTGTTTTTGTAATAATCATTTCCACAGTATAAGTAGTTTCATTACACACATGCACACACTCATATAGATTACATATATAAATATAGCATCCAAATAAACATTTTTAATTTTTGTTGTCAGCAGAATCAAGAATTTGTATTATGTCATTATGGAGGTGGTATAAGGCAATAATCAGTTATATGAGGAGTAAAAATTGCCAGACTGGGAAGGTGAAAAAGTTGAGAAGGAAAATAGAAGTACAATGTTGCTTAATATATTCGTAGGCAATGCTAAATATGAGTGTGGATAAAGGAAAAGCTGTAACAGTTATGGACCATTCTGATTTTAACAGAGAAACCACTTTCTTGATTATATATTAGATCCCATTAACAAGGAATCTTTCCCACATGGATCTTTCAGTCAGATCAAGCAAATGAAGTCTGTAACTGGATGATGTCATGAAGTGAGATAATAATATGATAATAAAGCTCTATACTTATTTTGAGTGAACTCCTCCTTTGTATAGGTTACTGTAGAAGAAAGAGGACTGCCCTTTGAACACTGTTGTGAATTTTATTGATACTTATGCAGTGTCAGAATTTTTATTTCATTCATTAATTGCACATTTAAGACAATCAAGATCATTTATTAAAAAAGTTCACACTTAATCACAAACATCAAGGACATTGTTCTATAGCTTACTAAACTTCTGAGCAACTTTGGTGCCATTTTTGTTTAAAAATGTTACCCCCCCCCTACACACACACACACACACACACACACACACACACACACACACACACACACACACACACACACACACACACACACAATGTTAAAACTGTTCATTTTTTTTAATCTGAGGACTATCTTAACTTTATTTGAATTTTTTTATACATATCAATTTTTCTTTATATCAATGACATTGTCCATGGATTGCAAGGAGATATTCGTTTGTTTGCGGATGATGTGAAGCTTGGAAGGGGTATTAGTAATAATGCAGATGTGGTAGCCCAGCAAGAGGATTTGAATAAGCTAGATAGATGAGCAAATAAATGGGGGTGTCAGTTTAATGCAGCAAAATGTAAGGTCTTGAGGTTTGGGACATATCGATGGGATGCTGCATACTCTACGGGAGGAGTTAAACTGGAGAAAGTAGGGGGAGACGAGATCTGGGGTTGATGATTGATAGAAACCTGAAATTTGGGGGACATATTGCAAAGGTGGTGAAGGTAACACAGAGGATTGCTGCAATAATGAGAAGGACACTGACCTGTAGAGATAACATGGTTATCATTCCTTTGTATAAGACTGATCAGATCACACTTAGACAATTGTTCTCAGATTTCGTGCCCAGGATTTGAAGGAGATAAATTAACTGTGGAAAGAGTACAATGGCAGATAATAAAGGTGGTTTCAGGACTGTACCATGCTAGTTATGAGGATTGGCTGAGGGAGTGTGGACTGCAAAGTTTGGTGATAGAAGAAGAAGGAGAGGTGATATGATTGAGACTTTTAAACTGTTGAGAGGTGGTCACAGGGTTGACGCTGGGGAGTTCTTTCGCTTGGTTGAACAGCAGGAAGGAGTCATGACAAGGGGCCATCCCTGGAAGTTACGAAAGGAAATTGTGAGAAAGAGGGTGAGGAGTCGTTTTTTTTGCATGGAGGTGGTGGAACCTCCTCCATGCATTGTCTAATAGAGTGCTGAGAACGAGAACGGTCAATGCATTTAATGAGTGGTATGATATACTTTGTGTTTCATAGGAGGGACCTCCCTCGATGGGTCTTTTGACTCCATGGAGGCCTGAATAATAATAATAATAATAATTTGTCATGCATTCATTTTCACTATGTGACATAGGGAAGAAAGTTGTCAGAAAATGTTTCTATGAAAAGTTAGATTATCAACTGACTTTTAATAAGTGTTACTATGTAATTTATGTTGGATTTAGTTTATAATATACTTTTTTATAATATACTTGGGGCAGAGCTGACCGCTATGAGATCGATCCCAGGTGGCAGATAGGGGAAAGGCCACCAGATATGGAGGCTAGTTGCAAATATCCTCTATGCAGTCCTGGACCAACAATGGCAGTATCAACAGGGGGTGGTGAATTATTGAGTGGCACTGCTAACCCTACAAAATACCACAAAATACCACAAAATCCAATGACGATGCTGTGACAAGACGTGAGTGAGCCACCCAAAGCTTACAGCCAAAATACCATCTGCACTCCAGAGGAGCAGCTATAAATGGCATCTGTACCTCATGTTAGAGGGGCCAAAAATGAAACCTCAACCCATCTGGTCAGTATGGTGTTTTAAGGCTAAAAAATCCTCCATAAATGACCACACTCACCAAAAAGACCAATGCCGGCTATGATGGCACCCAGACTAACAAGACCCATTTGTGTGTGATTTAGGCAGAGGACCACAAGTGAAAAATTGGCTACAGTCTCCAAAATCACTTCCCAAAAGTAGGCCTGGTTGGCTAAGTAGTTAGTATATCGACTTTCCAGCCAAAAGGCTGTGGGGTTCGAATCCTACCATGGGAATGGATGTTTGTGATTGTCTGTGAAAATACTAGTAGTGTCGGTGAGCAGTAGATGGTGTTGGCGTAGATGATGATGTTCGTGTAGTTGTGGTTCGCTGTAGTTGGCAGATTGAGTTGTGAAGACAGAGAGTTGTAGAGTGGGTGCCCTCCCTCAATGAGTATTTGGACTTCTTGGAGGTGTCACATAATATTAATAATAAAAATAAAATATTTAAAAAAATCAGAAAATAGAAAAAACGGAGATGTACATATGCACATACAGCATAAGTACAATGAGAGAAGAAACAAACCTTCTAGAGTTGAAAGAAGAAATAAAGAAAATTAAATGGGATATCATTGGACTCAGTGAAGTAAGAAGGAAGGGGGAAAACATGCACATAAGAAACAATGGGCATATGCTATACATTTAGGGAAACACAAAAACAATAGAAATGGAATTTGCTTTCTAATTCACAAACAGAGAATACAACAGATAAGTATATAAGGAATATCAGACAGAATGAATAGCCCAACTGATTCTGAAAATGAACTCAAGATATAAAATCAAAATCATTCAAATATGCACTAACAATAAGACAATGAAATAGAAGAATTTTATTAAAAACTGGAAGACCATATGCACAAAGAAAAAACTCATTACACCTTAATCATAGGTGACATAAACTCAAAAATAGGAATAAAATCAAATATACAAGCTTCTAACAGGAAAATTGGGACTAGGAGACAGGAATGAACGTGGAGAATGATTAATTGAATTGGCAACCAAAAATCAGCTAAAAATAGCCAATACTTAAGAAAAGACCTGAACAAAGATGGATATTGAAAGGACCGAATGATATAATAAAAAATGAAATAGGTTACATCCTAACAAACAAAACGAATATAATCAAAGATGTGTCTTAAATAAATTCAACACATCAAGCGACCATAGAATGCTAAGTGGAAGAATAAGTATAAACACAAGAGTAGAAAGGAGAAAACTTATACAAAAGACAACAGATGACCCCATAGCCAATGAAATGCTTGAACAAAATAGAAAAATATATCAAATGGAAATAAAAAAAAAAAGGATATTAGAAGCAAAATAAGAAAAAGATATAAATCCTCTACACCAAGATATAGATATAATCATGATCCACTTAAATACGATAAAATGAACTAGAGAAGAACAGCAGAAACTAACAGAAGAAACTGAACCTCATTGAAAAAAGAAGAAATTTGAAGCAAAACTTAAACCAAATAAAAAAGGTGGAGCTAAACAAAACTATCACAAAGTGAATAAGAAAAGGAATAAGAGAATACAACATGAAGAAACTATTGAAAAAAAGTAAAAGCATCAAAACTACTATGAGAATCTTCTTATTTTTAAGTATTCTGAAATTCTGCTAAAAACTTTCCTTCCACTCTCTTCTGTTCTGAGCCTTCTCTTTCAAGGTTGTGTACCTGTCTCCATTCAGCATGTCATCTAGCATCCTCTTGGTCTTTTTCCATCTATTTTTCCTTTGATGGCATCTCTGATGATTCCATTTCCTCTCAGAATAAGCCTGATCCAGTTTTCCTTTCTTCTTTTTATCCTCTTTAAGAGACTTCTTTCTTCTACTTTTTTAAGATCTCTTCATTAGTTATTTTATCTGTCAATTTGATTTTTTCTATCCTCCTCCAAATCCACATCTCAAAACTTTCCAAAATCTTAATTTCTTCTTTCTTCAATGTCCAAGTTTCAGCTACATAGAAAGCAACACTCCACATATAACATTTTATTAGACTTTTTTTTAGGTTTCTATCCATTTTACTTCTGAATAAATTCCATTTTCAATAATAAATTTAGTTTAATCCTTTATCCAAGTGTGAGCAAACAGAGTTTGCACCTGAAAGTATATTCAGGACTGGGGTTAGGTAGTACAACACCAGGCAACTCGTTGCAAAGGTGGAACAAGCTAACATCATTCCTATCTTAGTATCTCGCATAATGCAAAACACATCTCCTTCCAAATATGTATAATGTTATGCATTAAGGGAAGTGCCACTACCCAGACTAGTTTCAACCTTTATTGAGGTCTCTTCAATGGGAGCCAGGCCCAAGTGAAAGTGAAGATACCAGGCAGAAGAATTAGCAAGGTCATCTCTACCTATAGGAGTTGCCAAACGGTGTGCCACCTTTTTATTAAATTACTCTGGATTTAGAGAAGATGTTGAAAGTTTATTTTTCACTTGGTTAGACTATAATAAATTTAGTTTAATCCTTTATCCAAGTGTGAGCAAACAAAGTTTGTGCCTGAAAGTATCTTCAGGACTGGGGTAAGGGGTACAACACCGGGCAACTCGTTGCAAAGGTGTAGCAAGCTAACATCACTCCTATCTCAGTATTTCCCATAATGCAAAACACATCTCCTTGCGGATATGTATAATGTATGTATGTATAACGGATGTGTATAAGAGACCTCAATAAAGGTCGAAACTGGTCTGGGTAGTGGCCCTTCCCTTAATGCATAACATTATACATATCCGCAAGGAGATGTGTTTTGCATTATGGGAGATACTGAGATAGGAGTGATGTTAGCTTGCTCCACCTTTGCAATGAGTTGCCCAGTGTTGTACCACCTGAAGATACTTTCAGGCACAAACTTTGTTTGTCCACACTTGGATAAAGGATTAAACTAAATTTATTATAGTCTAACCAAGTGAAAAATAAACTTTCAACAAATTCCATTTTCTATTAAAGGCATCTCTTCCCATCGCTCTTCTTGCTTTTATGTCACTTTTACATCTTTCATCACTGCTAGTAACACTTCCTAGATATTTGAATGCTTGTTCAATTTTACCCCATTTATTCTGATAGCCATATTTTCCTCTTTCCTTGCTATTTTCATTACCTTTGTTTTTTTATGTTAATTTTCATTCCATAATTGATACAGATTGCAGTAATCTGTTCAACAGATGCTGTAGTCCTGTTTCAGTATTTGATAATAATGCCTTGCCATCTGCGTATCATATTACAAATATCTGTCTACCTCCGATCTTTATTCCTTGTTCTGAATTTTTTCATGTAATATTCTCATATTACATGAAAGAAAAGCACAAATAATCAATAATTTTAATATCACTTTCAAACCAAATTCCATTTGCCTTTGGCAATTCATACAGCTCTTTCAGACATTGCACTGTATGAAGTCCCTTTGGTTGAATTCTTCAAACAGTGATGCCTCGGATGCAATGTTCTACTTTGCATCGGTGCCATGCTATGCTAAGCAACTTACCATGCAGCAAGACTATACTAACTATATTTAAAATAAAACTTTTAACTTAAATCTAATTAACACCATAGTACAATCTAATTCTAACACAATTTTTAACTAACATCACTATTTTTTTAAATTAAACAACTTAGCTTTTGAGAGCTATCCAAAGCCATGCCTACCACTATATGCGTTCACACCTGGTTACCCACGATTTCATCAGTTTCTCATTAAGTACACCGTCATCACAAAATCTTCATAAATGCTCTCTCCTTATTCCCAGTTTCTTGCACTCATGCCTTTCCCATTCACCTTTTTTATTTCTCTCTCTCTCTTCGATGTACCAGATGCAGAATGTAGAAGATAAATTTATTATTATTATTAATATCTGAACTCCGTGGTGTCAGAGACTCATTGTGGGAGATACACACTATTTTGCACAATTCTCATCCAACCATGCCTTAAAATGACTTAGTATGTCTACATTTACAACACACTCGGGCAATGCATTCCACTCACCAACCACTCTCCTTGCAAAGAACCTGCTCCTCACTTCTCTGCTCTCACCTTTATACTGTGTCCAGCGATGGCCTCTTGTTCTACTATCCTCTCCCATTCTATGCAGAATCTCTTCCATGTCAACCTGATAACGATCCCTAAGTAGCTTATATGTCTCAATCATGTCCCCTCCCCTTTCCTATTTACGAGGCTTTGCAATCTGTTCTTGTACTCCACATTCCAAAGACCAATCACAAGCTTTGTGATCTTCTGTGGACACTTTCCGACGTATCCTCATCACCATGAAAACCTGGTGATCAGATCTCTGTACAATAATCTCTACAAGACCTTATACAATGGCATCACAACCTCTATATTTCTGCATGTCAGGGTCTCCTAATCATTTCTATTATTCAATGTGATATCTTCACAACTTGTGCAATGTGGCCCCTGAATTTCAGGTTCCTGTGCATCACCACTCCCTGATCTCTCATTTCCTCTACCTCCTTTAAAGTTTCCCCACCAAGTGTATACTTTCATTCCATTGTTGCATACCAAGTATTGCATGCCTTACGGTTTGTAACATTGAACTGACATTTCTACTTACATGCCTATTCATGCAATATATTCAAGTCCTGCAAGATCATAACATTGGCTTGACTTTGCATTGCTCTTCCCAATTTTGCATCATCTGCAAACAACTGCATATCACTAGTTAAAGCTATCCCCCAGGGCTGGCGGAAGCAGGCATGTGGGCACCACTACGATGGGGGCGCTGCCACCAGGGAACGGTTCATAAGTTAATTTTTAAGAAACAAAATTTTTATCATAAAAACAAAAAAATTCTTAGAATGATCAATATTAAAATAAATGAGGCCATATACACCGAATAGAATTGAAAAAAAAATGTATATTGCCACATCTTTGATTAGCCGGCTGTTTACAATTTTGCAGCTAGAGCAGGCTAAATGCTTGCCTGCAGAATGTTGTGTCTACTGCAGTCTATCTAAAGTGAAACGGTGAACAGTTTTTATGCGCCAAAATGAATTTTCGTACAAAACATTTGTTGCTAGTTAACCAGTCATATGGTATGCATCTCAGCAGGCTATTGACAGTAGCGCAGTGTGGACTATTATTTCGTCTCTGTGTCGTGTTGTGTAATAATTTCTTGTGGGTATAAAATAGAAATGGAATCAAAAATTTAAAAAAAAGTTATCCGGTGCACAAAGTCATAAGTGTCATGCTACTAAAGAAGCAGATATTAAGAAACAAACTGGGGGCTCTTAATAAATTTGTTAAAATATTAAAATATTCTGATGCAGATTGTAACCAACTCGATACATCAGAAATCAGAGTTGAACCGTGCACATCATCCAGTTTGCATGAAGGTACTATTGCAACTATTGAACAAGATAATTGAACATGATTTAAGTGAAAAATAGTTAGGATTTAGTCAACCACAACAAGATTTAGTTGTAGTTGACCACAAAACTAACACATTGTTAGTCTGTGAATTTAGAAGATCCAGGTGAATGGGGAAATATTGATGAAAAATTACGGGTTTGTTTAATTGTAATGGAGCCTGTTCAAAATAAAAATATAATATATCCCAGAGATACGTATGGTCGTAAATTTGGTGACATGTATTATAATGGAAAATGAGAGCTCGTGCCAAAAACATGGCTCATTTATTCCGAAACTTTAAATTTTTTGCTTTTGTTGCAAACTTGTTGCACCTACTGAATCACCCACTGAGTCTTGTAGAAGGTTATAACAATTGGAGAAATGTAAGTACAACTTTACATAGACATAAGACTAGTTCAACTCACATGAAAAATTTCTTAAAATGGAATGAACTTGATAAAAATTTAAAAAAACAAAACTACTATTGATTTCCAGACTCAAAGCATGTATGAAATGGAAAAGAAACATTGGACGAGTGTTTTAGAACGCTTGATTGAAATTATAAAATTCCTTGGTAGCCGAACTTTAGCTTTTCACAGATCATTGATAAATTATATGAAAGAAATAACGGCAATTTTTTAAAATTAGTCGAACTGATTGGGAAGTTTCATCCCGTTATAGAAAATTATGTTTGAAGGGCCCTACAACGAAACAATAGAGTACACTATTTCAGTAAAGACAGTCAAAATGAAATATTGGAAACTAAGTAATGCAATCAGGGATACAATTTTATTATCATTTCTAAAATCGAAATATTCCATAATTTTAGACTGCACACCTGATGCAAGTAAAACAGAACAAATGACCATTATTATTTGCTTTGTTTCCTGTGACAATGGAATCGTCAATATCAGGGAAAACGTTTTAGGTTTTACAGATATATCAGATTCTGCAGGACGTGGTTTATGTGCAACAATAATGGAACATTCCCATTGAAGACATGCGAGGTCAAGTGTATGACAACGGGGTAATTATGGGCTCCAAAATTTGCTTTTGAACAAAAATCCTTGATCTTTTTACGTGCCATGTGCTGCTCATACTCTAAATTTAATCATTAACGATGCAGCCAAAGTGAATGCAGATAGATACAATTAGTTTCTTTGCAATTATTCAGGAAATATACAATTCTTTTCATTCTCTTACAAACATTCTGCAATCCTTTTAAAGTTCGTAAAAAAACTAACATTAAAACCCATCAGAAACGTGATGGGAAAGTAAAATTAATGCAATCCACTCTCTACGATATCAGTTAGGAGAAATTTATGATGCACTTTTTGAAATTTTACATAATGAAAATTTTAATAAAGAAACTCAACATGAAGTACAAACATTATGTGCTAAAATAAAAAAAAAATCAGCTAACACCTATGTTGTTCCTGTATAGGAAGTATGCGGGGCCATTTACCCTATCTAACTTTTGGAGACTGAGTGGGCAGTTCAATCTCCACTGGTAACCAATCAGAGAGATAGCTAGCCCAGTGCTATCACTGATTCATCAGTGATTCACCAATGAAACCGGTGCTAAAATAATGGACTACAAATTTATTTGCTCTCTTATAACTTGGTATGATTTACTTAACAGAATAAACCCTGTGAGTAAAATGCTTCAACGCAAAAATATGAACATTACACTTGCTTTAGAATCTATCGAAAACTTAAAAATATTCTTACAAGAGTATCGATCAGATACAGATTTTAAAGAAGTTCTAAAAATGGCAAAAGAATGAGTGAAGAGGTGGATGGAGATCAAGAATTTTAAACATACGGAAGTTCGACGATGAAAGAAGACATGACAATTTGACTATGAGCATCATGATGAAACGCCACAATCGCCAGAAGATAAATTTAGAGTGAATATGTTTTATACACTTCTAGACGTTGCAATGTGTTCGTTAGGAGAACGTTTTGAACAACTAAAATATATGATAATTTCAATTTCTTGTATAGATTACTGCAAATTAATAACGAAGATTTACGAAAAATTTGTGATGATTTAAGATTCTCTTGAAGGACTGACAATAAAAACGTAAATGCAATAGAACTGTATGACGAGTTATGTGCTTTCCAGGATATTTTTCGGAAGGATAATTTAAATATTCAAAAGCCCTTTCGATATTCTTAATTTTATTGTGTTCAATAATTTATCTTTCCCTAACTTTTCAATTGCTTTAAGAATACTATTAACTTTAACTGTTAGTGTAGCAAGCGGTGAACGTTCCTTTTCCAAGTTGAATTTGATTAAACCTACTTAAGATCACAAAAAAGGCTTGTTAGTTTGGCGTTAATATGCTATTGAAAATGATATATGTGTGGAATTAGACGTTAAGACCATTATTTCTAATTTTGTGAATATGAAATCAAAAACCTTAAAATTTTAATTAAAAAAATTTCAAGTATATTTATCTAATTTAATTTATTTTGTTCTATAAAGTTTGTTCTCTAAAAATTTATTCTGTAAACATGTTATTTTTTGAATACTTATATTAAATGTTCTAATTATTTCTGAATTCTTTTCTTATTTTCTCAATCTATCTTGAGTTTCTTTTATTTTTCTAAAAGATAGTTCCATTTATAAAAATTATTACAAGTTACTAAGAATTTAGTAACTTGTAAAATGCAAGAATTTTTTAAACTTTAGTTGAAATAAATTTTAACTTTAATTAAAATTCATTTTAATTTTGTTAGCGATTCGGATTGGTAAGAAGGCTATAATCCCTGTATCATTATATTCAACGATTAAAGTGAAGTGGCTTTATCAAAACTTTCTTTAACGTTTGATAATTTTTTGAATTTACGAGTTTCTAACGATTATCCTGCCTGGTCAACACTCCTAGTTCGTTACATTTAGCGAACCAACGTGGGGCTGTTCTGTCATAATTTATTTAAGAAATTCCAAGCAATTTAAAGTTTTATTATCGTAAAAGTACCACACACTCCCGGATCGTTACAGGGGAGCTTAGATAGAAATTGCATGCGGGCATCAAAGACCACGCCGACTCTGGCTATCCCAATATCATTAATTTACAAATTGAACAAGAATGGTCCCAAAACTGACTCCTGAGATGCACCACTAGTGACCGCATCCCCATATACAATTTTCTGATACCTATCTGACAGCCAGTCACTGATCCAGCTTAAGAAGTCTGTTGTTGCTGAAGCACGTGGTGAGTGATTTGAGCGGTGGTAGGGCAAAGTGTTTTTTTAAACGGTGTATAGTGTGAATTCCCTTGTGAATTGTGCTGTATTTTTTCTCAGTAACAAAAGTCTTATTTAGTGGTTCTGCTTTTGGAGTTTTGTTGTTACCGAGAAGGCGAGTTCACAGTCGGCAGCATTGTGGTGGAAGAGAAAATGAGTTTTTGCTATAGTATAGTTGAATATAGCGTTATATGTGTGTGTGTGTGTGTGTGTGCGATACAGTGTTCACATATATTTTTAGCGATTAGTTTAGTAGTTACGTACTTGGTAGTAAGGAATGATGGCAGACACAACTGCAATCACAAATGGTGTGTCACTGAGTGCTCTACCATTTAAGAACTCTATTATATGCAATATAATAAAGGACTTTGTGGCATGCAGTGATTGCAGCATGCATGTTTCCCGGAAGTTGGATATGTGGCGGATGAGAGAAGGAGGAGTGTGTATATTATTAATATTATTACGGGCAACTCCAGGGAGTCATTAGACTCATCGAGGGAGGCCCCAAATCATATTCATCACAACTATTCGACATTCTTACAGTATCTATCATACCTCGCCTTAAACTCATTCACTGTCACAGCATCCACCACAGACTCAGGGAGCGCATTCCACTCATTCACTACTCTAAAAGTAAAGAACCAAGCTCTAACACCTTTACTAACCACACTTTTGCCCAGTTTCCATGGATGTCCCCTAGTCCTCCCACAACCAGCCCTGTTCTCAAAAATATCTTCTGAATTAATTTTATAGAAACCCTTCAGCAATTTGAATGTCTCAATCATATCTCCCCTCCTCCGCCTATCAACCAATTTTTGCAACCCACAAATCCTCAACCTGTTCTCATACGGTTCATTCCACAGACCTGCTATCATCTTGGTCACTTGCTTCTGGATCCTCTCCACCTCCTCCCCATCAAGAAGAAACCTAGGTGACCAAATCTGAGCACAGTATTCGAGATGGGGTCTTATCAAGGCTCGATACAGAGGAACAATAACCTGCTTGTCTCTGCTTGTCAACGTATTCTTCAGCAACCAAGTGATTTGATGAGCTGTTTTGGCCACTTTTGCATTGTGTCTCCTAAATTTCAATTCCTTATCCACCAACACTCCTAAATCTCGTGCCTCATCAATTTCCTGGAGCACGGTTCCACCAATGCAGTAAACTGCCACCAATCTTTTCACCCAAAATGCATAACCTTACATTTTGCCACATTAAATTGACATCCATTCTCCTTAGCCCAGACCTCCAATCTATCCAAATCATCCTGCAAAATTTTGACGTCATCTGCATTCACTATTGCCCTACCCGACTTCGCATCATCCGCAAACAAATGAACTGTTCCTCTCAGATCCTTTCCTATATCATTTATGAACAAATTAAACAGCAGTGGTCCAAGAACAGATCCTTGTGGCACACCACTAGTCACAGGCCGTCTTGTGGACTCTACTCTTGAGTAACTATACATAAAAATATAACGGAAAAACTCACGTAGAAAAATTATTTAATGGTATAATTTTCGCCCGTGTGTCACAGGCATCTTCAGTACAATTAGGCACAAAAATTAAACATTAACTGACAATTCCAAAAAGCGCCACCTAAGTAGCTGGTGTAAGATAACTAAAAAGGTCAATAACTTTCCTAAAAAAAAAAAAAAAAAAATTAATACAATAAAAAGTTAGGAAAGATTAGCTGATTTGTAAAGTACTATCTCCCATAAAGGGGATAGACGTAAGCCGTCGGATCTGTTTAAGTTAGGAGAATGAAGTAGAGTTTCACATGCTTCTTTATAAAGTCGTTCCATGAGAAACTGACTTTTGTGAAGAACTCTTGTCTTTTTCCAATGAACTCTGTGTCTAGTGAAGATGGCATGTTCTGCAAGTCCAGACTTTTCAGGTTTAAAGTATTCAATATAAGATTGGTGTTCTTCTAGCCGAATGGAGGCAGATCTTCCCGTTTGTCCGAAATAACATAATCCACAAGAGCACGGAATCTGGTAGACACCTGGATGATTGAGATGTGGAAGCTTGTCCTTTGGAGAAGCGAGAAAGGTGGAGATTTTTCTAAATGGTCGAAAGGCAACAAAAATATTCAGTGGTTTTAAAATTTTTGCTATACGTTCACTGATGCCTTGTATATAAGGGATGGTAATGCGCGTTATTTCCTCTGTGTTTGAAGAGGGAGACATATTAAATCTACTCAAAGTTCTTTTAATGAAGCAATTCTTATAGCCATTAGATAGAAAGGAAGAAGTTATATATCGTATTTCTTTCTGTAAAAGATCGTCTGTAGAACAAAAGGAGTGGGCCCGATGAACCAGTGTTTTAATAGTTCCTGCCTTTTGACTGGGATGGTGATGAGATTCCGCATGGATATAAACCACTCTCTGATATCTCTCCGTCAACCACCCTCCTATCCATCTCACCAACCCTATGTCCATTCCCATATGCTGCAATTTACTTATTAGAATTCCATGTGGTATCTTGTCAAAGGCCTTAGCAAGGTCCAGTAGAATCACTGTAAACCCATTACCCTTATCCAGCTCAGCCGTCACTGTGTTATAATACATGAGCAAGTTACTGAGGCATGACCTACCCTTCACAAAACCATGCTGTCTGCGATACAGTATCCCATTTTCTTCTATCCAATCTTGTATTTTCCTCTTGACTATTTTCTCTAAGACCTTGATAATGATTCCTGTTATGCTGATTGGCTGGTAATTTTCAACAGCAGCCTTGGAACCACCTTTGTGCAGTAGAACTAATTCCCCCTCTTTCCACCCCCTTCGGACTGACCCAGTCCTGAGGCTCAAATTAAACAAAATGGTCAAGGGCACTGATAATTCTTTGGCCGCTTCACGTACGAGCTGGTATACCATTCAATCCCACAGATGTATTGACATTGAGGTTCTGTAATAGACTAGTTACCTCTACTTCATTCATCATGATTCCAGTATAAGCTGTTGGTTCTTCCATTCCTGCAAAGTCACCACCTGGATGATATACTCTTGCAAAGTGCTCGCTCAGTAATTACACAATATCGACTGATTCGGTTACCTCCCTAGCCGCAGCGTTTTTTAAGATCATTCTACCATGAGCATTTTTCCTTTTACTTGCAACATATTGAAAAAACTGTTTGGGATTCTCTTTAGCCTGCATGGCCAATTTCCTTTCGTAATCTGCTTTTGCTTTCTTACCACCCTTGTTACCATCCTGGCCTGAGCTTTATACTGTTCCTGCACCTGATGGTCACCCTTCTCCTTAAATTCCCTCCACAATTGTTTCTTTTTTTGCAGCTCAAGCTTAATAGTGTTATTCATCCATTTAACCCCTACTTGATTTATTATTCGGACTCTTGGTATACAGTGAACCATTGCCTCCTGCAAGCAGTTCTTAACCACCTCCCATGCACTATCAACATCCAGCCCTTGCAGTTTTACATGCCATGGCATTGAGCCAAGCACACACCTAAGCTTGTCTTACCAGCCCAGTAATTCCACATGCACCCTGTCTTAATTGTAAATTCGACTCCTTTAGCCACCTCCCAAGTCATGACCTTATGGTCACTCTCACCAATTGGCGGCAACATGGTCATGTTCGTTACAGCTACATTCTCAGTTGCAATTACTAGGTCCAGCACTCTCTTCCCCCTGGTATTTTCCAACACATGTTGCTGTAGATAGTTGTCCCTTAATAACCGCATAAAATCCAATTCCTTCCTCCCATGTGCCCTCTCCTCTTTCCAGTCAATGTTACCATAATTGAAATCACCCATAATAATTACCCTCCTTCCACTCATTTCTTCTATTTGCTTATGCATACTATCCCCACCTTCCACTCCATCACCCGGTCTATAGCAGCACCCAATTGTATATTTTGTTCTGCTAGATTCTATCTTACACCAAACAGCCTCAAATGTGCTTTTTTCCCCATCCTCAGTTCAACTTCTATACTCCTTGGCTGAAGCTCATCAGCTATCATCAATAACACTCTTCCCCCCTTTTTATTCACCCTGTCACTCATGAACACGCTATACCCATCGCATTCAATCCCACTAGCTTTATCATCTTCTGTCAGCCATGTTTCACTAATACCGACAACCTGTGGCCTGGAAGTGCCAACCGTGGCCAAACACTCTTCCTTCTTGTTCCTAATACTCCTGGCATTAGTGTACATGAATCGCAGAAGCCCATTTGTCCCATTCCTACTTTGATGCCTTATACTAACTATCCCATTCTGATTTGTTGTCCGTCGTACTCGCTCGGGCATAATATACTCATTCATACACTTAACTGCCCCCTAAAGTCTGCATATCTACTCCCCCCCCTCTTAATAAATCTAGTTTCCCTGAGTCTGTACACATCCACTTTTACATCATTCATCAACACTTTTTCAAGCCTCCTTACACCCACCAACTCCATTCAAATGTAACCCATCCATCTTATATGTCCTTTCGCCCATCGAACTCATTCCACAAATTCCACACCACTCTCCATGCATAACCCACGCATAAAGTCATTGGCAATTATTGCCCTCCTTCTAAACACTTCGCTGTCATACCGCGGTAAGATACTCACCATCCTAACTCTCTCACTCTTCTCTTTTGCTACCTCAAATAACTCCCTCACATCCACTATCATTTCCATTTTGTCCTCTTTCAAATCATTCGTTCCTGCCACGATTATCATCTTTCACCCTCTGTTTTTGCAGTCGAATAGATTCGTTGACGTCCTTTATGTTTCACTCGGCTGGTACGACTTTGTTAAACTCTCAATTATTACGCCTCTTAATAGCGAATCCCCATACAGCACTGGCTCCTTCATTTTATTGACGTTTCCGAACATTCTATTATTTGCCGTCACAGACTTCTGCCGGTTATTTGTCGGTACGTTCAACACACATTTTTCCATGTGCTCCAGTTGTCTTTTAGCTCTGTGTATCGCACCATTCAAATGGGCAATTTCGCTACTCGCATTTATCTCACCATTTTCATTATCGATCAAATCATCCATTCTTTCTGTTTCTACCTTCATTTACACTTTCAGCGATGCTCTCACACCTATCTGGCACTACCACGCAATTCTCTAGCACACCGCCATTTTCTACATGCTGACTATCATTAACGATATCACTATCGACACACGAAACATGCTTGAAGTCCTCATTCTCTTTACACTTTCTACAGATATTAACTCCACTATCACTTTCTATCCAGACTCCCACTGCTCTTCGCAAGGCATACATCTCACAGACAGCACATTGCATAAATTCGTTTACATCGAAACTCTTAAACAAACATGGCGACCTGGCCGCCATTTTTTTCTTTATCGGTGCCATATGTACGCTATCTTTTCTTAAAAATAATAATTAAAATAACAGAAAACATGCAAAAATTACACAGACACACCAAGAAACAAAAAGCAAACAATATTACTTAAAATTCTAGTAAAATATCTAATGTTAACACAAAATACTACTAATCTTTTGAGGAGCTCTCGATAAGCCGACGATTTAATCAGTGCGACCCCAAGCGACCACCAATATGCGAAAAATGCAGACAGTGGAAGGAAATTAATGATTTAGATATATCGATAACCGACCTAGTTGCTTCTCAGACGGAAATGAATGTCAGAGGCAAGTAGTGTGAAAGGAGAGAATGACGAACGAAGTGAATGAAAAAAAAAATCCCTCTCTGCAAGTTATTCACTTGCAGAGAAGGATAGATGAGCTGAGAGAGGAGGTGTAATATCTTGTGAACGAGATGAGAAGAATGATAGATGAGATTAAGAGAATTGAAGAGATGTATGCAAGGCAAATCAGAGTAGGAGTGAGAGAAAGTATTGGAAATGATAGAAGAGGAGAGAATAGAAAGAGTAGGAGAGAGAGGGAATGAAAGAGTGGTTTGGGAATAACAGATTAGGAGAGAATAGAAACAGTAGAAAACGAAGAGAGAGAGAGAGAGAGAGAGAGATAGGAATGATAGAAGAGGATAGAATGGGTACAGTAGAAGAGAAGGAATGAGAGAGAAATAGTTATGGGATTGATAGAAATGGAGAGTGGAAACAGTGGGAGAGAGGGAATGGTAAGAGGTGTAATGTATGGTGACTCAATGATCCGTGATGTGCAAGATAAGATGTGTGAGGAGACTTTTCCTGGAGGAATGATAGAAAGTGTGGCTATTTCAATTAAGAGAGGTGAAAGGGTGGATGAAATGTGATGGTAGGAACAAATGACTTGAGATGTAATGTAAATTGGGCAGTGAGAGATATGAGATTCTTGCATGAAGTTGTATGAAATAAGATGCAGAGAGAAAAGTTTGTGTGCATGTTGCCTAGGTATGATAGTGACAAGCTGAGCATGAAAGCAGTAATATTGAATAACAATAGCTGGAATGTGTCAGAAGAGAGGATTGGAATATGTGGATGCCTGGAGGGCATTTGAGCATAGAGAGGAATTGTATGCGAGAGACTTCTTGAATTTGAATGAGGAAGGACGTAGGCATCTGAAGAGATTGCTGTTCTGAACGAGCCAGTGTGTCAATGCAGGGAGGCTAGAATATCCAAGGTGGATGGTAGCAGGATTGGTCTCTTGTGGGAATGAGTATCTGGGAGAAAGGGGACAACATCAGATAGTGCTGAGCCCAGTGGAGTGTGGAGGAGATAATGCTGGGTATAGAAATAGTAGCATTTTATGCTTTATATTAATGCCAGGAGTATTCGGAATAAAGGAGAGGAATTGGTAGCGCTGATAACATCAGCCTGGCCAAATATTATTGGGTTCACTGAGACGTGGTTGACAGAACAGGATATAATAACAGGAATAGCAGTAGCAGGGTACAGTATTTTTCGGCAGGATTGGAAATGAAAGCGGGTTGGTGGAGTATTGTTTATGATAAGTGACATCCTATGTCCTCTAATAGTGGAAGCTTTCAAAGGCAATGAATTTGAAAGCATATGGTGTGAGGTAGAGTTAGGCGAGATGGGATATTTAGTGGGGTGTTGCCACAAACCAAGGAGCACAGAGAGCAGGGACCAGGAGATGTTTATACAGTTGAGCTTGGCAAGTGCAAGAAGATTGATTGTTATAGGAGATTTTAACTACAGCAGTATAAATTTGGGAGAGGAAGATGCATGTAGCGATAAGGGAATGGACTTTCTAGAATTCTTGAGGGACGAATGGCTTAAGCAAAATGCAATACAGGGAACGAGTTTCGAGAGTTTTGGATTTCGTCATAGCGTCAGAAGAGTTAATAATAACTGAGATGACATCTCTCCCACCGGTTGGAGAGAGTGACCATGTGGTTTTGACTTGGATGATGAATAGCCATGCAAGCGTATCAAAGAGATTGGAACATATGTGGAATTATAAGGCAGGCGATTATTACATGTATAGTCTCAGACATCAATTTGGGGAAGTTTCATGGAGAGAGGAATTGGAACGCTGGGATATCCTTAGTGTTTAGGAAATTGTGACGGAATATTTGTTAGCAGCAATAGTAAACTGTATTCCACAAGCGAAGAAGAGGATACAATTTGGTGTAAAGTGGATGACAAACAATACTAAACAGGAGCTGCATGTGAAAAAGTGGCTATGGAAGAGATATAAAGAGAGAGAGGTGAAGAGCAGATGCATGAAGAATATAAGATACAGGCTAGGAGAGTGACTAGTATGGGAAGGAAGGCAAAACTGGAATAAGAGAAGAGATTGGCCCTAACATCCAAAGAAAATCCTGGGGAATTTTTCTGCTATGTGGCCAGTAGGAGGAGAAAGTATTGTGGAAGAATGATATTGTGGGATAAAAATGGGAATAGAGTGAATGATCCGGAGGACATAGTGGAGTTGTTCAATGAAGACTTTATTGTAGTATTTCATCTTGAGGATTAAATTCTAATACTAGAGGGATAGGGCAGGTTCGAAGTTTAGAGGTGCAGGAGGAGAGCGTGTTCCAAATACTGAGTACTCTGGATGTGAGTAAACTTGTGGGACTGGATGGTATTTCACCACAGTGTTTGGGAGAATGTGCTAAAGAACTTACAGCTCCACTGATCTGGATTTTCAATGAAAGTCTGGCTACAGAAAGGTCCCACGGAATGGAAGGAAGGTAAGATAGTGACATTCCATAAGGGTGGTAGCAGACAGGACTGTCTAATTATAGGCCACTTTGTGTGTTATCAGTAGTTGTTAAGATCTTGCAGAAATTAGTTAGGGACCGTATACAACATTATGGAGATGATGGTAATGTTATCTCTGAGAGTCATCATGGATTTGTTAAGGGATGCTCATGTTTTAGTAATATGCTAGCCTTTTATAATAAAGTTACAAGAGCAGTCGATGAGGAAAAGTCATATACTGCGATCTTTTTGGATTTAGCGAAGGCATTTGACAGGGTGCCATATAATTAGCTGATATTTAAGTTGCAGCACATGGGTTTGGATGGCAGGTTGCTCAACTGCATTCAGAATTGGCTGTCCGATAGGTTTCAGAGAGTTGTGTATGGTGGGGAAGTTTGAAGGAGGCAAAGGGTTACAAGTGGAGTACCACAAGGCTGAATACTGAGACCTATATTGTTTAACTTTTATATCAATGACATTGTCAGTGGATTGCAGGGGATGTTCAGTTGTTTGTCGGATGATGTGAAGCTGGGAACGGTTATTAGTAATAGTGCAGATGTGGTAGTCCTGATAGAGGATATAAATAACCTAGACAGATCGGCAATTGAGTGGGGTTGTCGGTTTAATGCAGCAAAATGCAAGTTTTTGAGGTTTGGGACACAACCATGAGACACTGCATACTCTATTGGAGGCGCTATACTGGAGAAAGTAGGGGAAACAATAGATCTGGGGTTGATGATTAATAGAAACCTGAAAGTCAAGGGACATATTGCAAAGGTGGTGAAGGTAACACAGAGGATTGCTGTAATAATCAGAAGGACGCTGACCTGCAGTGATAAAAGAGTTCATAATGATAAAAAGTTATTTTTGTCCAAAAGAAAAATTGACTTCAATTTGGGTTTATATACATCAATTTTATTTGAAACTAAGTAAGAAAATATTGACAAGTTTCGTCAACTTAGCTGTTTGGCTTCTTCAGTGTAAAAATAGATGCAAAACAACTTAAACGCTAAAACTGTTCACTAAGACTATTAATGAAGGTAGAACCGAATACAGTTGAGATTTCTTTCTCTTGGTTGAACAGCTGGAAGGAGTGTTGACAAGTGGCTATCCTCCGAAGTTATGAAAGGAAACTGTGAGCAATTGTATTCGGTTTTTCTTTCATTAATAGTTTTTGTGGACAGTTTTAGCGGTTAAGTTGTTTTACATCTATTTTTACCCTCGAGAAGCCAAAGAATTAAGTTGGCGAAACTTATCGGTATTTTCTTACTTAGTTTCAAATAAATCTGACCTATATAAACCCAAATTGAAGTCAATCTCTCTAATAGATAAAAGATTTATCATTCCGTTGTATAAGACTCTGATCAGACCACACTGAGACTATTGTTCTCAGATCTGGTCTCCAGGATTTGAAGGGTATAAATTAACTGTGGAAAGGGTACAAAGGCAGATAACCAAGACAGTTTCAGGACTGTACCATGTTAGTTATGAGGATCGGCTGAGGGAGTGTGGACTGCAGAGTTTGGTGATAGAAGATGGAGAGGTGATATGATTGAGACTTTTAAACTGTTGAGAGGTGGTTACTGGGTTGACACTGGGGAGTTGTTTCGCTTGGTTGAAAAGCGGGAAGGAGTGATGACAAGGGACCATCCCTGGAAGTTACAAAAGGAAACTGTTAGCAAGAGAGTGAGGAGTGGTTTATTTGCATGGAGGGTGGTTGAACGGTGGAATTCATTGCCTGATATAGTGGTGAGAGCGAGTGGTATGATAGCCTTTTTCTTTCCTAGGAAGGACCTCTCGAGATGAATCATTTGACTCCTTGGAGGCCAAAATAATAATACAAATAATAAGAATATATGTTTCATTATAAGTGCTTGTCATGTGGCAGTCTATCAAAAGCATTTGCAAAATCCAAATACACCCCTGATTATGTATCTTCCCTGTCCAAGATATTTGTCACTTTGTTTTAGCACATAAGTAAATTGGTAAAATGTGATCATGAAAGTAAAATATGAAAAATTAATAATTTATTCATAATTAAATAACAAAACAAAACAATGTAAACATCACTGTCTCACATAGAAACTTATTTCTTGTAAATTTCAGAAACACTTATCCATCCTCTCTCACTCTCTCTTTCCCTCTCTCTCTCTCTCTCTCTGTCTGTGATTATCATCTCATGGTGTCTCAACACTAATCATAGGAGACCCAACCTATCGACACAATATCTATCTCTCCTTGAATTTAATATAAAAACATGCAAAATAATTCTGGCAGACCATTCTAATCATTCTCCACTCTCCATGCAAAAATCTTTACATCTCACACTTTTGCTAACCTCTAACTCAGTTTGTTTCTAGTGATGACTTGTTTTTCCAGCACAATGTAACACATCAGCATTTCACCTCTAGTGAAATGATATATTTTCTCTGCATCAATCCTATAAACCCTTTAATTGCTTCATTGTTTCTATCATATCTCCTCTTTTTTGTTATCAACCAACTTTTGCAATCCACAGGCCACTCATTTTGGACACTAACCTCTGTATCCTCTCCCCTAATTTCGCATTCCTAAGAAACCCAGGTAACTCTAAACGTGGTAATACATCCTTACATGGATGGATCAAGGCCTTATAAAGAGTATTTTTTTTTATGTTTATATGAGTAAGAGAAAGGAGAAACTTCTTTGCATTTCATTTAAAAGCCTGTATATTGTATTCCTTGGTTTGGGAAACACATATGAGGGAAGACTATTCCCCAATATGGCAGTAGCAGGGATGAAGGAAGAGGAAAATAAATTTCTTCTCTGGGTTTCAAGGTATATGTGAAGGGATGTTGGATAGCAGCTGCACGTGTTCTAATGGGCTTAGTATTGTGCGTGTGTGTAGAGGGGGGGGGGTGAGGGGGATTATTGATGTTATTTCAGATTGAACATATACCATGGAAATATTTATAGAATATACAAATTGCAGAAACCAATTATCTGTGCGAAAGTGGGAGGAGTGAGCTGGTAAGAAGTGTGTTATTAAGCAATCTAATTGCTCTCCTCTGTATTGAGTCAAGCATTTTGAAAGAGTTCTTACGAGCATCACTCCAAATGTGAGAGCAGCATTTCATCGCTGGGCGAACATGTGATTTGTGTAAGGTTAACAGCTGTTCAAAGGTGAAATGATGTCTTGAGTGAAAGAGAAATCCTAGTGTTTTAGAAGCTGAGGATGCAATAGTTGTGAAATGTGTTTAACCCAGGAGAGGCTTGATGTCAAGGTAATTCCAAGAAAACAGAGATCTCGTCTTGTTTGGAAATTTGAGTGTTATCAAAAATAATACTGGGAGAAAATGGATCTTTTTTGTGAGAAATAGAACTGGGTTTTACTAGCATCTAAATTGAAGAAATTATCGAAGAATGTGAAGAAATTGACGAAGAACATATAGGATATATTTTGCACGAAGAATTGCAAATGAAAAAGCTTGCGCAAGATGGGTGTCACGTTTGCTCATAGCAGATCAAAAACGCACGCCCATGAAAATCTCAGAACAGTGTTTGGAGCGTTTTAACAAGAATAAAACTGATTTTGTGCATCGATTTATTACTGTGGATCAGATTGGGATTTGCAATTACACACAAGAATCCAAAGAGCAGTCAAAACAGTGGACAGAAGCCGGTTGTTCATCGCCAAAAAAGACAATGCTTTCTCCATCAGCTGTGTTTTATTATGCCAAAGGCATTTTGTTTATTAGTTTTCTTGAAAAGAGTAAAACAATAACCGGGGAATATTATTTCGATCTTTTAACCAGACTAGATGAAAAAATTCATGAGAATAGACCTGGTTTGCAGAAGAAAAAAAAATCCTCTTTCATCAAGACAATGCACATATTCACGAAAGTGGTGGCAGTGGGAAAATTAAGGGATCTGCAGTATGAATTGTTGGAACATCCATCCTATTCCCAAGATTTAGCTCCCTGTGATGTCTATCTCTTCCCAAAGCAAAAACTCTTCCTTGCTAGTCAGCGTTTTTCTTTTAATCAAGAGATAATTGCAGCTGTAGATGGGTATTTTGCAGATCTTACTGAGAACCAGTACAGCGATGGGATAATGGCACTGGAGCATCGCTGGAATAAATGTACCAGTCCTAAGTGAGAATATGTTAAAAAATAATACTTTTTAAATTGTAAATATCCTTTTTCCTTGTTAGGCCGAGAACTTTTCAGACCCCCCCCCCCTCGTTCATAGAAGGAAGAGGGGTTGGCGTGAGTACAGAACCTTGTGGAACCCCTGCATTAATTAAATGGTGAGAGGATAAGGAACTGTCTCCCATCATACATAGTGTGCATCCAAACAGAAAGCTGGCAATCCAACTGCAGCAGTTCTGAAACAGACTAAATGATGTGAATTTGCTTAGTAAACCTTCGTGCCAGACACCCGGTCAGAAACTTTGGAGATATCAAGTGCAAATACTTGAGATTTGCTAAACTTCTCCATGCCATTTGTCCAGAGATGGATGATATATAAGAGTAGGTCTCCTGTTGATTGGCAGCGACAGAATCCATACTGGTGGTTGTTTATTAGCTAGGTGCCGTCAAGGTACTGTAAGAGTTTGGAATTGATGGTTTTCTCCATTACTTTAGATATTAGTGAGGTTAGTGAGATAGGGTGGTAGTTAGATGGCAGTGATTTGTTATCCTTCATGGGAGTGGGTTGAATATAGGCCAGTTTCCTGGCTGCGGGATAGATACCAGTGGAGCAAGAGAGTATATCTTCTTCTTCTTCTTCTTCTTCTCTTCCGTCTAAGACGGGTTGAGTCTTCTCTTGAGCAGGATCTTCCAGTCTTCTCTATTCCTTGCTGTTCAAAAAAGTTCCTTATATGTTCTGCATCCCGCGATGTTCTTTATTAATTTCAGCCAGGTGATTCTTAGTCTTCTGGGTGGTCTTCTTTTTTCAGTTGGAAAAGTATTGATTAGGACGTTAGGAAGTCTGTCTGCATCCATGCGTACAGTGTGTGTCCAAACATTCTCAGTTGTTGTTTTCTATTTTTTTCTATTATTGTCTTTTTATACAACAGTTCTTGTCTGACTGTGATGTTTGTTCTCTTCCTATCCAACTTATTCTATTTATTTTTCTTAAGCATTTCAACTGCTACGAAATTTCAGAACTGCTACAAAATCTTGGATGAGACAAAAACCTTACTCTATCAAATAATAACCCAAATCTATGATAGAGGAGAAATACCAAAGGAGTTTATGAAATTAACCATAATACCAATACCAAAAAAGAATAATGCAAACAAATGCAGCCAATTTAGCAAAATTTTGCTAAAAATTATTCAAAATAGAATTTATTCAAAAATAGATTGTCTATTGAATGAAGACCAATTTGGATTCAGAAAGAATAAAGGAACAAGAGAGGCAATACTCTGTTTAAGAACAATAATAGAGAGAAGATTAGACCTTAGTCAAAATACTTACATTTACTTCCTTGATTTAGAGAAAGCATTTGATAAAGTAAACCAGCAAATACTCCTAAATTGTCTAACTAATATCGGCATAGATTTGAGGGATAGGAAAATAATTTATCAAATTTACAAAAATCAAAATGGACGGATTAAAATCAATGATAAGGAGAAAATAATAAATATAAGGAGTGGAATAAGACAAGGATGTATACTTTCACCACTTTTATTTAATTTATATATTGAAAAGGCCATTCAGGAAACTAAAGATAAAATAAATAGTGGCATAAAGATAAATGGTGAGCAAGTCATGTGTATAAGATTTGCTGATGACAGCCATTGTAGCAGAAAACAGAAGAACGTTAAAAACAATGCTAGCATTACTAAATAATAACCTTGAAAAATATAAAATGAAAATCAACACAGATAAGACTAAAATCATTGTTACAGGCAAAATCACTATCAATACAGAGCATATAGACATCAGCGGGGAACAAATAAAACAAGTGAAATGCTTTAAATATTTAGGAAGCCTAATAACAGAAGATGGCAGAACAAGAGAAGACATAAGTTCAAGAATAAACAACGTAGAAGTCCAATTCTCTAAGATAAAAAGCATTTTAACAGAAAACCTCAACCTACAATTGAAAGAAAAAATTAGTAAAGACATTGATATGGAGCATTGCACTGTATGGATGTGAAACCTGGATTCTAGGCACAGAAGATGTAAGAAGATTGGAGGCTTTTGAAATGTGGCGCTGGTGTCGCATGAACAAAATAAAATGAACAGAAAAAAAGTCAAACCAACAAGTCCTGAGAGAGATAAACGAAACAAGAACTCTAATAAAATCGATCAAAATTAGAAGTGATAGGTGGTTTGGGCATATACTTCGACATGATGGACATGTGAAAAGAATAACTGAAGGCAAAATAGAGGGAAAAAGAAGAAGAGGCAGACCAAGGAAAAGCTTTCTTGACGAAGTCAAAGACAGCACATGTTTGAGGAGTTACCAGGAGATTAAGAAGAAAGCCAATGACAGAGCGGAATGGAGGAAGTTGCTGCTGAGCTACCAGTCCCAAGACTGATGCAACTGATGATGAAGCATTTCAAATGCCAGCAGTTCTCTTTTTTTAACTGTCCACGCTTCTGCTCCATAGATGGCTGTTGGTATAATTATTGCTTCATATAATTTGATTTTGGCTTGCTTAGATATCTTGTTTGTTTTCCAGATTTGCTGTAATTTTCCCATGGTGGTCCATCCTATCGCTATTCTATGTTTGATTGTTTTCAGTTCATCTATTCTTTCTGTTAGTTTTGATCCAAGGTATATGAAGTTGTTTACTTGTTCTATTTATTCTCCGTTTAGGGTGGCTGAGATGGTAGTTCTGTTCCTCCCTATTTTTATCACTTTTGTCTTTTGTATATTTATTGTGATGTCATATGTTTTACATATTTCGTTTAGCTTGTTGATCAACTTTTGTAATTCATTTGGGGTTCTTGCAAGAAGGACGAGATCATCTGCATATTTGATATTTTTATGTTTAAACCATTGACATTGATTCCAGGCTGATTGTCTATTGCCTTCTTTACAACTTCTAGATATATGTTGAATAGGCATGGAGATAATGGGGATCCTTGCCTTACTCCTTTTTGATCTCTATGGGTTCTGTTGTGAGTGTGTCCTTTTTAATTATTGCATTTCTCTTAGAGTAATATTTTATCAGAAACTGTATTATATATTTGTCTATTGCTTTTTCTAGTATAATTTTAAGAAGGATTTCTCTGTTGATGTTATCGAATGCTTGTTTAAAGTCCACAAAACAACAATATAGTTCTTTATGGTCCTCCCAGCTGAGCTGTGCTAGTTGGTGCAATGTGAAAATTTAGTCTATTGTTGAATAGTTTCCTCGGAAACCAGCTTGTTCTATGCCTATCATTTCTTCATATGTGTTTTTTTTAATCTATTTTGTATAATTCTTATGAATATTTTATAGGTGTGAGGGAATAAATTAATTAGTCTGTAATTTCTGCATTCTCTTTTGTCTCCTTTCTTGTATAGTGGGATGATCTTTCCAGTTCTCCAGTCATCTGGGATCTCTCCTGTTTGCTGTATTTTATTGAATAGGGTTGCTAAGTATTCTATTGATGTACTGCCTCCATATGACCACGGTTCAGTAGGGATAGTCTCAATGCCTGGTGCTTTATTGTTTTTCATCTGTTTTATTGCATATCTAACTTGTAAAATTTTTGGGTGATCATTATTTTCTTCTATTGTTGGCATTGTAGTTTTGTTTTCTTGGTGGAAGATAGTCTTAAAATGGTTTGACCAGATTTTTCTTATATATTCAATATTCCCAGTTTCAGTCATCTTGTTGTTTATCATTGTTACTGCTTTTTCTGAGAATTCCTTTGTAATTTCTCTTACAGTATCATGGAAGACTTTTATGTTGTATTGTTGGTATGCTTCTTGGCATTTCTTAGCTTTTTCTTCTAACCAGTTTTCTTAGCTTTTTCTTCTAACCAGTTTTCTTTGCCTTTTTTGCATTGGTTATCAACTTTATTTTTTAGTGCTCTGTATTTTTCTCTATTCTCTTCATTGTTTTGTTGGTTTACAAGTATCTTGGCCTCTCTTTTCTCTTCTATGGTAGCTATGATTTCTTGGGTTATCCACTGTTTGTTTATTTTGGGTTTGAAACTTAGAGTGTCTTTTGCAATTGATAACACTGTTTCTTTTCCTTCTTCCCAGTATTTTCTGCTGTTCTGGAAGATGGAGGGTTTTAATTTCAAGCACATCTGTTCTAAAAATCGACTTCTGCTTGAGCTATCTTTTAGTTTTAATAGGTTGATGTTTTCTTCTCTTCTGATATTGTTTTTCCTGTTGAATTTTATCTTCACTTTGGTAGTTAATATTTCGTGGTCAGTGTCAAAATCAAAACTTCTTAATGTTTGTACATTATTTATTGATCTTTTCCATTGTTTGTTTTTGATGATATAGTCTATGCAGTTCTTTATATTACCATCTGGGGGATGTCCATGTATATTTATTATTAGGGCGTTGATAGAACAATGTGTTTGTAATCGTTAGATCGTTTGCTTTACAGAAGTGGAGTAATTGTTCACCTCTGTCGTTAAGCTCTCTGTATCCAAATTTCCCCATCACATCTTTTTTGTCTGCTATGAACTGTCGTATTTTGCATTAAAATCTCCCATCACTATCATGAGTTCTGTATTTTTGAGATTATCTATTTCCTGTTGTAGTTCTTCATAGAAATTTTCTATTTCTTCCTCTGAATGGTTACTGTCTGGTGCATATATTTGGATTATTTTAAATGTTTTACCTTTTTCTTTTGCTTGAAGTTTGGCTGTGATTATTCTAGCAGACACTGGGTTTATTTCAATTACTGAGTGTGTAAGTTTCTTTTCAATTAATAATGCAACTCCTCAGTGTATGTTATCTTTTCTTCCTGAGAAGTACAGTCTTCCTTCTGATAAATCCATGAATCCATCTCTGCACCAATGTGTCTCTGATAAACCTAAAACACTCCATTTCAATCTTTTTAAATTTTCCTGGACTAATTGCAATTTTCCAGGTCGGTATAGTGATCTTATGTTGAGGGTGGCTACATGTTTCATATCCTTGGCTGACCACATTGCTGATTTCTCACCTACTCTATGTGGTCTTCGAGTAGGCGCGTCGGTTGTCACGTACGTAGTAGCACTATCTCGGTTTGTAGACTTTCTCCTGCACATGAAAGTTACTGGCATAATAATGTAGCTTGCCATGGCTCTTCTACATTCTTTGGTTCACGGCTCTTTATTCTTTATTCAGAGCAACTCATTTGGGTTTCCTCCCATTCGCCACCCGGGAGACGCGCCTGGTAGGAGAGTGGGCTCCCCCAAGAGAGTATATACAGATGATATAATATAGGAGTCGTTTCTGGCATACAAAACTTAAGGACAATTGGAGGAATGACATCAGGGCCAGGAGACTTTTTTATGTCTAATTTAGACAATACTTTTGATTCTCTTTCTGACGGATATAGGGGGCATTGTATATTGGGCAGCTGGAATGTTGGTATCGGGGGGGGGGGAGCATTTACCATTGTTAGTTATGCGTGCATTAGAGGCAAAGTGTGAAGCCAGGAAATTAGCTTTTTTTGTGGGTGATGATGCAATAGAACGATCTGGATATCATAAGGGTGTGAATAGTGTCGAGCAGAAGTTACGACCAATTGCATCGGCAAGAGACCAAAAGACAGCTGCCATTTCGGCAAGCTGCAAGTTTCCTGCTTTTTGCTCTTTCAAATTGTTTTGAAAGTATTGATTGTTTTCACCTATTTCCCAAGCACCTTAAGTTCAGCCTAAGTGCCTACACTCAAGTGGCCAGTTGTGGTTTGCTTGATTTTTCATTTGTACAGCCTTGGCACATGTTTTGGATTACCAGGGTTTAGTTAGAGTATGGCAGTTCAGAGTAGTGTGGGGAATGTATGTTTTCATGCCAGTGAGGATTACTTTGGCAGTACCTTTGGTGCATATGTTCGAGTTGGAAAAGTGGAAACGATAGTCCAACCATGGGAATGAGGCATAGGAGTAACAGAGGCTATCCTTTTTGGCGCTGTGATAATCCCAAACTACTCTTGTATGGGAGGCTGTCTAAGTGTTGTTGCATTGGGAAGAAGATGAGCACTAAATTGTAGTTGGAATTATCCAGGAGGCTCTCTACATTCACTGTATTTGGAAGGGTCATTGGTGAGAAAGAGATCTAGCGTGTTTGGGGAGCGGTTCAGGTTATCTGATATTCTGGTTGGCATGTGAAGTTTAAGGTCATTAGCGATGGCAAATGGAATGATGACGTTGTTATCATTTTTTGTTAGAGCATTTTTCAGTTACCAATTCCTATGAACTTCTTTGGCAACCCTAGCAATATATCCTCTAGATTTCAACTTTCTATCTACTATTATCCCAAAATCACTAGTTTCATCAATTTTCACCAAATGCAAAATGCATAATTTTGCATTTCTCTACATTAACCTGATACTCATTATCTTTTGCCCATAATGTCAGAATTAAATCATCTTGCAAACGCTTCGCTTTGATTAATTGTTACCCTACTCTACCCAATTTTGCATCATCAGCAAATAACTGAGTATTTCCTCCCAAATTATTTCCCTTTATCATTTTATGTATAATCAAACAGTAGTTGTAACAGAGTTCCGTGTAGTATCTTCTCAAACATCTTTGCAAAATCCAATAGTATCATACTTTAGCCATTCTCTTTATCCAAGTTATCTATTAATTTAAAAGGTTAGTTAATTATTACCACATGACTGAACTTTTACCAAGCCATGCTTCCCCCTCATAGAGTATTATGTTCTTATCCACCTATTCTGAATTCTATCTTTGGCCAACTTTTTCAGTACATTTACTCCTGAGATACTGATTGATCTATAATTTGCTACCGCAGCTTTGGAACTTGTTTCATGCAAAGGAATTATTTTTGCAACCTTCCACTCCCTTAGGGCTTTGTCAAAGCTCAGATACAAGCGTTGCCAATTCTTTTGGATATTTTCATAAAATGCGAGCTGATATTCCACCTAATCCCACAACCATGTTTGCATTGAGATTGCGGATTATTAAGATAATAAGCACTTTCAATTCATCAAAATGTATTCTTACAACACCAGTCTCTGTTGCATCTATTACAGCGAAATACTGCTGTAGAATTACTACAGCAGTATTTATGTGCAGAATAAAGAGACGTATATTAGTCTGTCATGTCACGTAAATTTTTCCAGTATGGACAAAAAATGCTTATCAATTTGGGAATTTGGGGATTTTTTTTGGTCTCATATTACGAAGGCTGTTGTCGATGAAAAGAAGACTGATGGTTCATATGCTTCGATGTAAAGTCTACGAATGCTCAAATTCATGCTTTCTCTCTCTCTCTCTCTCTCTCTCTCTCTCTTGCAGAAGTAATTTCGAATCCATATTTGAGGAGTGTTGATCAGATAACCTCTTGATAGATGAGCAAAGAACATGAGTATGCACCCAGAATGTAAATAACAAGATCTGAAGGACGTTCATTCCTCTCCAGCACTTATTGTTCAACTGGTTTATATGCGGAACGACTGTTTTTTAATTGAATATGTGCACTGCAGAAGGTGCATGAATAATTGGAAGAATAGTCATTGCTTTCCACCTTATCCTGTAATAGGCTAAAAATTCCTTCTGTAATATAGGAGTTTTTTTAATCAAATTAACACCAGGAACTACGATTCTGTCTCAGCTGCAATTATCGTTGGACCTAGTCATAATTATAGGTCAGGATGAAGTCTACGTTTATTGCAAAAATTCACACGATTGGTCTGGAGATAAAGTAATCTATGATCCTTATATTGAAAAAATCACAAAAATGGCGAAGCCATCTGCACAGAAAGCGTGTTGTTTTTTCGATAAGAGGAAAAGATTTTGTTATCGAGTTTACTTTATCTGCAAATAGCATGTAATTAATATTGATTCACGTGAAACCACTCCCTCCAGATCTCTTCTCTTGAAGAAGAAAAATTTCAAAGAGAAGCGTTTTGATGAAAAATGGGAAACTTCCTCTAATACCAAATTATGCAGTTTTTTCGTATGCTGATCCTTCAAGCTCTGCATGCATTTTTATGGCAAAGAAATCTGGTATGACACATGTTTTTAGGGAAAGCATTTCTGGTTGAGTTTTCAGTTCAATAAGATGATTTAATGTTAAACGATGTTCTCATAAGCTAGAACTCTTTTTGTAATGAAGTTTTGTATAATAATGACCTAACCCGCCGGCCACTGATTTAGAAACCTTTATGTAGATATTCGTAAACATCACTTAGGCAGTGTATATGCAAAATATTTGGCGATGTGCATCACCACGTATTCTCGGCAACTATTTAAGAATGCTACTGGTCAGTAATCAAAACACTATGGAATCACCATGGGAAAAACAAATGATATTTCGGAATTCTATGAAGGGCTATTTTGGATGCATATCTGACTGGAGCCACGATTTTTAAAATAGCAGAGCCTACTGATTTCCTAGAAGGTGAGATATCCTAGGTGGTTAATTAGTGGGAAAATAACACGCATTGTTTGTCTAAGAGGCATAACTATGGTCCTAAGAGTCTGTTAGGAACTCGATCGCCATTGTCTGAAAAGGCTATGGACAACAAGCAGCAATTGACTGAAGCATTTAATGAAGGCTGTTCCTGATCAATATCTCACTGAACTATGCTCAGAGAATTGATGAGGATTGACATGCTTAAATGGCAATCACTGATTTCTGCGAAGAACCAAAACGTTCGTCTACAGTGTGTAAAGAACATTATGACTGGACACTGGAAGACTGGAAAAAAAGTCATGTGGTCCGTGGTAGGCAGAGAGTTTGGTGGCAGACCCATGAAGCAATGAACCTCGCTTGCCTTGTAAACACAACTCAAGTTTCAGGAGGTGGTGTCATGATGTGGAGCATGTTCTGTTTTTGCGAAACGGGTGGTCTGATATTGCGGAAGGTCGGGTGTCCTCCAAGGAACTGCTGAACGTTCTTGCCAATCAAGTCCATTGTGCAGCATTAACTTTTTATCCATCAGGTGACTGTTGTTTCATGAATGATAATGCTACTGTTCATCTCGCAAGAAGTTTAGCGATTATGACAGCGACTTCTACCATCTTCCCTGACCACACAAAGCCCTGATCTGAACCCCATGGAGATTGCATGGGACATGTTAGAAAAATACATCTGGGCGCAATCATCTTCAAATATGAGTCACTTAAAGTACTGTTTGGTGAATGCGTGGCATGTGGTAGACTTATGCAATCCAACACCTTGTGCAATCTATGGCAAACTGCACATGTGCTGTAATTCAGGCTAAATACGCTGGAGAAAGCCACATTGTTACACTGCAGCAAGTACAAGTATGAAAGATTATTCCTTGAATCAGCCTTAGCTCAGAAAAATCTTCCCGAACTTCAAAAAATTTGGGTGCATGAGACTGCCCAAATCTGGGAAGCTTGCATTCTAAGAACATCATCCCAACGGCCAACATAACCCAAATTAGTTCGCAACGGGGCACCTTTAGGACTCTAAGATCGACTTCAATTGCCTTTCTTCAGCCTCATTTTCTGGAGAAAGGCAACAATATTAATTAAAAACTTTAATCAGTGCCTTCCTATATTTCGTAAATGTTACATCGCCATCTTCAGGGATCACAAAATAATGATATGTGCATGAAGGCACTAACACCATTTTGTGATCCCTGAAGATGCCAATATAACGTTAGAGAAATATAGAAAGGTATTGATACAATTTTTAATTAATATTCTAGTAGACGTTTTCATTTCCTGAAAAATTAAAAGCGATATATAACCAACGTATAAATTTATCTACAAGAGTTATGAGAATGTCTCCAAAACGGAGCTATTTAACAGTTTTGGATGATCACGATAACCTTTCCCTTTTTAGATAAATTTAGAGAACATATTTCTCTATTGAATTCATTGATTGCATGTATAATCAGAAAAATGGAATGTTTCAGGTCTTCGGAGAGGTTATTTATTTATCTAATTTTTCTTTCATTTTAAATAACTGATTTCTACCCTTTGACTTCTTGAGGGGTCCTATTAAACATCCAGCATGGAGCCACACATGCATGTTGACTATCCAGTGCAATGGCTGTTCTTGGGAATGAGATGACATGGACGTTATATCATCTTCACACAGCCCTGACATCAAATCATTAGGAAGAAGGCTTACTGAGACACGTTAACCCATTTACTAACTGGCAGAGCCATTCAGGACCGCCCATCATCCTCTTTCGCCATGTCCAAATCCAAAATTCTCAAACCTTGCATTACTTCCTGCACATGCTGTCTAAGACATTTGTCCCTGAAAAATTCCAATAATCGAGGTCCCTTATTACCAGAGCCTGCTTCCTCTATCCAATCTATACTCATTATTGAAATCTACTTTCCACTTGGAAGGCAATTTACTTGAATATTTCCGATTGTCGCCGGTTTGGTTCACTGGCCTGTTGCAATGTGTCACTAAACATGTAGTCCTCATCTCATTATACACGTTTAATGCCATTAAATCCATCCTAGTTGTTTTCGAAGGAATCAGTTCGTCAGCTGTCCTCAGTACCATTCATTCATCCCAATTTCTTGCCATCCCATCTCACGAAAAAGGTTATATATCCTTCCTCTTCCTGTCAGGACATCATCTGTAGACCATATTTAGTCACGAGATCCTGTCACTGTTATAGAGAAAAGTGCTCTATTAACACTTTCGCGCTGAGGGTTCTGGTGCTAGCTTCACCAGCACTCGCAGCACTTCATATATGTTATTGCTATCTGCAGTCTTTATTGTATTCTACCGTATATCAGTAGTTAAATTCAGCCAGGGCCCAGATCGGGAACATTTTTCTGTTTTGTGATTTTTCTCTCTTTTCGGTAATTAAAACCTACATTATTGTGTTATCATTCAACAATTGTTTACAGTTTTAAATGCGTATATAAAGTCAATATCAACAGTCTCGTGATTCTAAACGCTTGACGAAAGGGACGGGGAGGTTTCTTGCAGCAGTTGACAAGCAAACATTATTGCAGTCTAGTGTAGTGGAATTTTGACAGACTTGTAGCGATATTTTATCTTTTCTGGTTGGCAACGCTGTCAACAACAGTCAGAACAGCAGATTAGCAGTTGTTTATCAGAGCTCCTGATTGTGAGAAGAAAAAAGAAAATCGTGTATTATTTTTGTGTTTATGTGGGCCTACTATTTCAACTATGGATAAGTACATTGATACCTTCTTCAAACGGAAAAATAGCTCAGATCACAGTGATAATACAAAACGAGTTTGTAATGACAGTTTTTGTGTAGCTTCTGAAGAGAAAGAAGTCTGTAACGAATCCACAGGGATAATATCCTTACTGAAAATTATTCCAGGGTAAACATATGTGCAATACATCTCTAATACAGAGACTTAGCCTCTCCTTTACCAAGACTGTACTACGTGGCGAAGTAGTCACATCATTCTAGAGGTTCCCCAGTTTTCACGGAACAGTGCGGATCTAGATTGGAAAGTCGAAAAATATTCCGGAGGAAGGCATTGGCAAACCACCTCTGTATCTTGCCAAGAACATTCCATAAAATGAGAAAGTACGATATGTGCTGGATGGTAAGATACCCTGGCCTGAAGGCATCCAACATGCAACTGGGGAAGAACAGAGAGCTTCCACAAGTAGAACCAGTTGTTATGATGTGTCCAGGTCAAACTAGGAAGGGAGCTTGGTCGCGGATGTTGCTGATTGGAAAAGGGAGGCTCCCTATTTCACAAGAACACACAACATTGGAACCTGGAATGTTAGAAGTATGAACCAAGGTAAGCTGGAAATAATAAAGATAGAAATGAAGCACAAGAAGCTGGATATATTGGGAATAAGGGAACTTACATGGACAGAAATGGGCCATTTTCAGTCAGAGGGCATGGGGTATCACTCAGGACATGAGACGAGTCGTAAAAATGGAATATCTTTCTTACTGAGGAAAAAGATAGCTAGGTAATATATTAGGTATAATCCAGTGAGTGACAGAATCATTTCTCTTAGAGTCAGTGAACATCCAATGAATATGACCTTCATACAGGTTTATAGACCCACTTCAGAGGCAGCACAAGAAAAATTTTATGGCAAGTTACAAGAAGTATTAGATGCAACACCAAAACGAGATTTATGGCTATTAGAGATTGGAATGCGAAAGTGGGAGAAACCGAGAAACATGGAATAACATGTAGTTTTGATTTAGGAATTCGTTACACTGGAGGGAAGGGACTAGTTGCGTTTTGTGCAGAGAATTCTTTGTTTGTTGCTAAACCTGCTTTGAACAACAAAAATGGATATTATACACATGGATATCACCTGATGGACAATACAGGAATCAAATCGATTATAGATTTGGACAAAGAAGATGGAGAAGTGCAATTCAGTCTGTCAAGACTTTTCCAGGTGCAGACTGTGGATCAGACCATGAAATATTAGTGGCTACGATACATGTAATATTAGGAAAATTGAAAACAACACAAATATCAATCAGATATGATCTTGGAAACATACCGGCTGAATACAATATTAGTATTCAGAACATATTCAACAGGCTCAATTTATGTGAAAGAGAACCAGATGAACTATGGAAGAAATTAAAGATATAATTAAAAGAGAAGAAAAGAAGAATATTCGAACAATTTTTAGGAAAAAGAAGTCCAAACGGCTGTCAGAAGATGTCATCAAAACTGCTCAGTAAAGGCGGAAAATGAAGACTACAGGAAATTTGCAGGAAGTACGGCATTTGAATGCAGAGTTTCAACGACAAACCAAAGAGACAAGGCAAAATAATTTAACCAGAAATGCCAACAAATAGAAGACCAAAACAAGAAAGGGAAAATAAGAGATATTTTCAAAGCGATCAGGGAACTAACAGGGAAGTTCAGCAGGATTATACACAGGAGCCATTACCACTAGAGAGTGAAGTGAGGTGGGCTGCAACAGCTATCCACTAAGAAAGCACTAGGAGGGGATGGAATACCTATTAAGCTGCTTAAATTTTTAACATAAATTGTTTTATGTTAACAGCTCTATGTCAACGAATTTGGATCAAAACTACATGTCCTAGGGAATGGAAAAAATCAGTTATATACATTTATTGAAGAAAGGCGATGCAAGAGAGTGCGAAAATTACAATACTATAGCACTGATTTCTCATGCATGTAAAATCCTGCTTATGATTATTCAGAAAAGAATGGCACCATTCATGAAGAGAGAAATGCCAGATGAACTGATAGGATTTCAAAAAGGCAGAGGAACAAGAGATCAGATTTCCAATGTGAGATGGATAATAATAAAATAATAATAGAAAGAGCACAGGAATATCAAAAGAATGTCTATCTTTGTTTCCTTGACTATAGTAACGCTTTTGACTCTGTAGATCATGTGAAACTGTGGAATGTGTTAAGAACAATGGGAGTACCAGAGCATTTCATTATCCTTGTGAGGAATCTTTATTGTGAACAAGAAGCTTCTGTCCAAATAAATCTTGGAGAAACTGAGTATTTCACAATAGGTAAAGGGGGTGCGACAAGGAAGTATCTTATTTCCATACCTGTTTAACATGTAGAGCGAATACATTTTAAGAATGGCAGGGCTGGAGGAGTCTTCAGTCGGAATTAAAATTGGTGGAAGAAATATTAATAATTTGGGGTATGCAGATGATCCCACCTTGATAGCAGAAGGCAAAGAAGATTTGGAGGAACGTATTATGAAAGTTAAAGAAGAAAGTGCTAAATATGGTCTTAAACTTAACCTCAAAAAGATAAAAGTTATGGCAACATGTGAACTTAATGATTTTGAAGTAGATGGGGAGAAAATGGAAGTAGTTAACAATTTTGTGCTCCTAGGATCCCGAATTGATAAAGATGGGTATTGTACTGAAGAAGTTAGAAGATTATTACTCGGAAGGAAAGCAATGACAAATTTAAGCAAGATCTTAAAAGATAAAGATATTAGCCTCGCAACAAAAATCAGAATCGTGAAAGCAATGGTATTTCCTGTGATGCTGTATGGATGTTAAAGTTGGACCCTGAGAAAGAGTGAAAGAAGGAAGATAGATGCATTTGAATTATGGGTTTGGACACCATTACTAAGAACACCATGGACTGCAGAGCAAACCAATAAATCAGTGATAGACAGAATAATGCCAGATTGCTCCCTCGAAGCTATGATCATCAATCAAAAATTATCTTACTTGGGACATATTATGAGAGCAAATGGAGAAGAAGACTAAGAATTACATGGGTGGATGGAGCTGAAGAAGCAACTGGAATGGTATAGGTATAGATCCTAGGTGCAAGTTCTTCATATCAGTGTATTCACTTAGCATCAGAGCAGATTAATGGACTAATATGTATTAAAGGGTAAGGCTCTAAACAATGCCAACAAAAGCAACTCGAAAAGAAAATTTACGAACACAGTGATACCAAATCTCAAAAAATTGCAGAAACAATTATTAAAAATAAAAGTGAGAATTCATTGTGACACATTGTAGAAGAACAGAACTTTTTAGCTCACGAAATCACATGCCGTGTTTCTACAAGCCTTGCGGAAACGAGAGCTGCAGTCCAATTTGACTGAGTTTTTCAAGTATTATGCTGACATATTAAAACAATAAGTTCGTATATCCAGGGGAAGAAGTAATCATCTGAAATATCGAACACGCATGCACGCAACACAGACGTGTATGGGCGTGCTTCTTATCGCTTCTTTTCGTTAGCCTGAATTTGTGTGGCATCGAACAAGAAAACTGTATTGATCTGGCATTCTTTTAACAGTGAGTAATTTACTCTGTATTGTATAATCTTAAGCACATATTAATGCTTTTTGATTCTACCATTTTGGAGCGAATACAGCTGCTGAGACTGTATCCATTGTTCAGCTAACCTAAAAGACAACGTCCTTCTCACAGTTGGATTAACTGGGAAGGACAAAGATCACATGGAAGAGTCCTCTGATCAAGCCGTAAAACTGTATGGACATTTTCTTAAACTCTGTTCCTTAAAAGCTCAAATGGGAAATTATAGAATATTACAACTTTGATTATCACTAAGATGGCGGCAAGGAACGAATATCAGTTCGAAAAGCCCTTGATTTACGTTGCTAAAGTAAGCCAAAGGTAATTTAAGAAATGATTTAAATAAAGATATACTAATTGCAGTGAACAAACTAACGAAGGTATGAAAAAAAAATGAAAAACGAAACAAAACTATGAAAAGAGCTCTAGTCTACTACAACCAAACAGGTGTGGACTAATTTAGCTGAGCCAATTTATTCTATATTCATAAGGCATTCAAAATCATGCTTAAGACGAAGACGAATCTGAAAACAATCCTTGCTATAAATTAGTAGTAAAACCAATAAGTAGTAAAACTAAACAACTCCAAAAATATCATCAAAGAAAAAATTGACCCAATAAAAATTAAAATCGTATCACAAAAATGAAAAGTATTAATATCGGAGGAGTCTTAATTGAATCCAAAGAAAAGACCAACATATACTTGCTACATAACGAAATCTCCTAGGAAAGCAAAGACACGATAGTAGCAAATCCCAGTAAGAAATATCTTCCAAGAAGAATGCAACTGACTCAATACGTATGAAGAACGAACAATTCTTCAGTGAAGAGTTGTTGTTCACAAGAATTATTCTTCACTTCGTTCTTTGTTCATGAACGAAGTTACTGAAGTCGGTCCAATGATGAGATAAAATTTATGAAAAAGATATTAAAATGCTGTGGAGAATGTGCAGACTACATGACCGTTCTAAGGTGCTAACTGCAATAAGCTCGACCATCCTACATGAGAATGTAGGAGGAAAACTACCATCCTTTCTGCTTAATGAGTCCGAGATGAACTGTATAAACTGTCAAAATCATAACAAGCATGCTAAACCAAAAATGACTGCAAACATATGGCAAGAAGTAAAGAGTGCCCGATATACAACTGTTGCAGACTACTCAAATTTCAAAACACAGATTATGGAAATCAATAACAGAGCTAACAGAAACAGCACTACTTCCCTGGCATGCCTTCAAATAAATCTTAAACGCTCTACCAAGGCAGTAAATAACTTAACAGAACTCATAAACAGACGAAATATAGGATTATCATGAATACAAGAACCTTAAGACATCAACAACAAAATATGTTTTAACAACTAATTATGAAATATTTTCTGAAGGATTAGAAGGAAAGAAAGAATGCTGCAATGCTCGTGATTAAACCCTGAAGTTCAGGCAATATTAATTTTTCAGTACAACAACAAGGACTCGGTAATTATTGAAATTACATCCCACGGAATATCGCAACTTTTGCTGCGAGAATGTATCTACACTATGATAATGACATAAAATAGACGAAGAAAAAATGGACATCTGGAATTTTACCATCAATCATGGGCTAATTCTAGGGATAAATAGCAACGTCTATTCTGTTTTATAATTTAATGACAGCACAAACAATATAATTATAAAACATCAAAATTTTAGCATCAAATTTCCTGCACATAATAAATGACGAAAGTAAAGCCTCATCGTTTGAAATAGCGGAAGAGACTTCATTGATCTGACAATATCAAACAACGCTATTTACCCGGAGTTTCTGAATGGAAATGCGAGTAAGAAGAAAGTCGTTGTAGGTAATATTAAGCTTCACCATCAGTAACAAAAATTTAAACGGAATACGCGAGACAAACTACTGCAGTAACTTTAGTAGTGCACTAAGAAAACCAATCTAGATTCATTTATAAAAGCATTGAAGAGAGAATATGCGTGACTCATTTCAGAGCATCACTTGACTGTCGGTAGTGAACAACAGTTTAGCCTGGACAAGAGCTCAGTCATCTTAGCCATCTGGGCATCAGCACAAGCCGATATAGACTTCCTTGCTTCCGCGCTTTCATCAGGTCTGAAAAAGTCCTGTGACCTAACAGAAAATAAATACCTTGGTGGAATGACGAACTTAAGAAAGCCTTAAGAAAACGTGTAAATGAATTCTATCAAAAAACCAAATGCAGCTAAAATTAGAAACGCAAAAACGAAATCATGGAAAATATTTTGTACAGTTTCAACCGTATCTAATCCTTGGAACGGTATATATAAATTAGTAGTAAGCAGGAATAAAGAAACACCGGTATTATTACGAAAACCGATGACTCTTACACTCTTGCACTTAGCAGAAATTGCAGCTGTTAGGATAAGCAAGTGGATTCCTCATTACAACGAATCAACAGATGAAGAAATTCGCAAAAAAAGAATGGAAATAGACATTCGCACTCCTACTTTCTCCTATTTTCCTACTTTCTCCTATTACTCCTACTTTCATTATGTGTAATGAAATCGAGTCAACATTAAGATCCATTGATCTTAATAATCCAAGAAAAACGCCCTAGAGAAGATGGAATAACTAGCTGCATACGCCTAAGAGCGTTTGTCAAATTCCCCGAATTCATAACCACAGATTACAGCGAATGCCTCAAGAAAAAGCGATTTCCTTCATTACAGAAACGCTCTAAAATTCTACTCATAATCAAATCAGGAAAGGAAACACCCAATGAAATTAGCAAATACTGGCCAATTAGTCTCAAAAATACCGCTTTTGCGGTAGTAAAAGAAACTTTTGATAAACCAATAATGCACTTCGTCTATTCAAGAGACCTATTAAGCAGCAATCAATACGCATTCAGACCTCGATAAAGCACAGTACACGCAATTATGGAAGTTAAAGAGTTCACAGAAGACAGTCTACAACAACAACAACAAAAAAAAAGACGTACCATTGATCTCACTCAATGCACTAGGAGCCTCCAATGCTGCGTGGTGGCCAGCCATAATTACTCAATTAAAATATTTCAAAATTAAGATATTTACCTCTTACAAAAAATTCTACAGTCAGGCGAGCAACAATTCCATTGAAAACCGCAGCTGTAGAAAGAAATCAAACGAGGCTGCCCGCAAGGTTCCTGTTGTGGATCAGGTTTCTGGAACATCCAGTACGACTCTTCCTTTCATTACAGAAACGAAAGGCATACCTTTCGCCGATGATGCGATGATAACGATTCAGGGAAGCGACGTTCTTACAGTTAGAAGCAACGACCAATGTAGAACTCTTTAAAATTGCGGAATACGTGCTTAAGATGAAAGTTACCTTCAATAGCACCGAGTTCAAAGTGCTGCACATCTTACGAAAAAAAAAAAAAAATCGAAACAACCTGCAACGATCTTCCCGTTGCAGGTTGGTCACTTCGAACCCGGATAGTGAGTTAAAATACCTGGGAGTAAAAACAGACAACGCATTTAATTTCAACAAGCACATTTCTTATGTTTTCGAAAAAAGTTTACAAATTGTAAACCAGCGAAGTCGGCAATGATAAATTGGAGGTTAGGTCAACGAACGCTGAAGAAACGATATAAACCAGAGTGCCATCGATATATTATGCTGCACCGTTTGGAAAAATGCACCAAAATCTATGAAAAACCAATAAAAGCTAAACAGAGTTCAACACCTCATAGCCATACGAATAATTAAAGGATCTTTCAAGGCAGCTTGCAGTATTGCTGATCTACCACCCATCTGATTGAAAATGTAAGAATTCGGTCATCTTTGAAGTCATTTCCAGAAGATGTAACGGAAAAACTAATACAGAATGAATAAGCGTAAGCTTGTGGGAAGAAGAATCAAAAACGGATCAACAACAAAAGAATTCTTTCCAAGTATCAGAAGCAGATTGACTCCGGCTGAAAAAACGCCATCTCGCAAGGTTTAACTACGTTCTTACGTGACATGGAAAATTAAGACACTACCTAAACGGATTCCATATACACCTGTTGTCCACATTGTCGATCACGATCAATAAATGTAGATCTGTCACATACTGGACTCCATCCTGATGCCCTAATGCAATACATCGGGAGACTAGTCGCCAGTACGGAAGCAGAGACTTATCGAAAAGTATTACTCAGAATTATTTAATTTTGCCAAAAAGATCAACTTCCAGTCTTTATAATGTAACATAAATTACTGATAATGCTTGGAATATACACTGTTAATATATGTAGATATAAAAATAAAAATGTAAATATGGATGTATATTTTAAATATAGATTAAACATATAAATGCAAATATGAATATCGAAAGAAATATGTAAACGTAAATTTACTATAAATGGTAATTAGTTATTTGGAAACTACACGTAATATATGCATTGCATGCAATGCATATTATTATCTATGTAGGATAATAATATGCATTGCATGCAATGCATATTATTATCTATGTAGGATAATATATGGTTAGTTACTATTATTGGTAGAAAAACAGAACACACACGCACGCATGCACGCACGCACGCACGCACACGCACGCACACACACACACGCACGCACGCACGCACGCACGCACGCACGCACGCACGCACGCACACACACACACACACACACACACACACACACACACACACACACACACACACACACACACACACACACACACACACACACACACACACACACACACACACACACACACACACACACACACACACAGGTGAATATTTAATACTAAATAACGACTGTTATGAACTCTTGTTATGAAATGTGTCTCTGGATTTTTACCACAAGTTAATTAGCCGATGAATAAATCTAAAGTGACAATTCAACTTGTGCACTGTTGGAAGTTCCTCTCCAGCGAAGTTTGTCTTTCATTTTGAGAGATGCTGGCGATGAAAAGCGAAATGAAAGACGATTCGTTCCAGGAAACGCCGTTCTCTTTAATGCTTCAACAGAATTCGTTATCGGATACCATTCAGTATCATTCAGTCGACATTACGATAACAGGTCAATAAGGTCCTACACCTTACCGCTTTGTCCAGAACGTTTTAAGCCACAGTATTGAAATACAGTTCCCGTCTTTGTTGCTTACAAGTTATTCACTTGTTTCTACGCGACCATCAGTTATGTTTACAGCACGAATGCATCGGCAATCGTTTGCGGTCCGTCCCACATCGATATACTTAGACAGACCATAATACCCCTCTGTCCATCTTGCCTAAAATCAATCATCGAGCATGATGAGAAGGCACAGCGTTTAGCTCAACGAAGTGTCTTCTAAATGGTCTTTTGCGAGGCGGCCATCCCCCTCCTTTCATGGAGAGATGTCGCCTTGAGGCGCTAGTCAATAAACGAGTTTTATAGTCTTGCGGCACGCAATTTGCGACAAATAGAAGAAACTACAACCTTTTTTGAAAGTGAAGCGATATTGGGTTCACGGAGACGTTTCAGTAACATAATGACCACGATCACCTGCATGTTAATGTATTCAGTGGAGGCACATTGAATGAGGTAAGCCATGCTTTTTGGCAGCAGATCTCTGTTGTGTTTCTGCCTCATTATGCAACTTTTTTTTAAATTGCAATCTATGCGAAACATTCCAAGTTGAATCGCTCAGGATTCTGCAATTCATTATAGGAAAATTCTTCATTATATTTTACACACACAGATTATGTGTGTGTGTGTGTGTGTGTGTGTGTGTGTGTGTGTGTGTGTGTGTGTGTGTGTGTGTGTGCAATTAAGACGTATAAAGAGAGAACTCGTTTAGCGCTAACTTTTTGGGAATCGGCAGGCGCCATTGTCCATCGCTCGTCATCTTGAGAATTGATGTCAGATCTAACATGTGATTTATTGAGTGATGCTGCCACCGTCTTGTGTTATAACCCTAAGCTCGTATTAGTCTGTGAGAGGGTCTCAGATCTATGATGCAGCCTGTGGATTTTGCCAGTACTGAAGAAAGCACATGTGACATTTTCTTTCTTCAGTCAGAGTTTTACGGTCGATGTTTTTAAATTCGAAATTAATTAAAATCCCCTGGTCGAAAATATTGCCGTAGAGAGAGATGTCCTCTAGTTGGCAACTAGAATAAAGCCTATAGAGGTTTTGCATTAGGGAAATACCACAAGACTAAATGAATTCAGCATTCTTTTAATAACTAGTATTAAAACCTTCAAATGAATTAAACTTGCAGACAGTCAGTTAATTGTAGCCTTTGTTATTATCAAAGTTTGATAATAACAAAGATTATTATCAAGGTTCCTTTCACCGTGCAGTGAGACAAAGCCCATAATAGTTTAAACGCATTAATGCTGTATTTTCATGCCGAATATGCTGATTTTTATATATATATATTTATTTATTTTAGGTTGGACATGAACATTTGGACAGCAGCAAACTTCCATTCTTTTCTCTTGGGATTCGTGCAGAATGCATTAAACAATCCGGGACTTATCGTAATAAAGAACTCTGATTTAGGTAAGAAATTTATTTTCAACCCGTTCAAATGTATTTGTCACCTCACTTTATATTCGGTCCGTTCAAATAAAGTGCGGTTGTGATTTTCCCAGTGAAGTGCGCTCCGTTTGTGTTTTCCATTTTGCTAACAACAACAAGAATGGATTTTAGATTTTTAAATTTCGTTTCCACATTCCATCGCTTTTATTTCGAATATATACCTGAAATTAAATATATATATTTAATTGTAGCAATACGCCGTGTTATTTAAATAATAGGTTATTCAAATTTATGTTTAGACATTTTTACGTTTCGAGATTTTTTATATTTTTATTTTAAATCTCTGAAATATCTAAAATCACCCACTTGTAAGTTCTGTAATATTTTCGATTTATTTTGTATTTTCATCTTTATCTTATTTTTCATATCAATCCAAACACACTTTAGGTTGCAATATTTTTGCGCTCTTCAGGGGCAAGTCACCCTCATTCCTAGTTTACTACTTATTTTCTTTTATTTTCAAAATCCACGCTCTTAAGACGCTTCCATTGCCCCTGACCTCTTTCCGTAATTCCTTTTCATGTCTCAATGGAAGTGGGGCACATTTTCAGCCTTACGTTTTCGAAATCGGTTAAGCTTTCTGACCTTCCTCTTCCACTTGAGTGCTGCCGATGTATTCGACGGGCAACAAGATGATAGGAGTAGCCTGCTGCTATTCCAGGTTCCTAAATCGCAACTCAACTAGTGTGTTAAGAATGCAGTGGTATATGTTCTACTTTATTTGTTTAAAGTTCCGGGTTCTAAAAACCAGACAGTTTTTTATTTATTTTTTATTTTTGTGAGGAAACTTATTTAGCTGAGCCAAACATAGACTAACTCGTGAATTGGCCTTAAAAGTGCACACAAAGTTCCTCTTGTCAACAGAGAGAATCGAAGCTCTCTCTTCTTAGAGATCAAATTCGTGGAAAATTCCACAAACATCTTTCTTATTGTAAAATCAAATGTTTCTGGAGTTACTGCGCCACTTCGTAATAAACTCAACCATTCAACTCAACTTTCACCCGAAATCTGGGTGCATTGTTTTCATTCTGGGATTATCTTTAGCCAGTTTGGGCGCTTTATTTGGCGCTAGTTTCAGTCCTGTCTCATTGAAAACTGAAATTATTGGCCAATGCATGGCTTCGTCGCCACCACGCTAAATCAGCGAATCTGCCTTTCACTACTTTTCAGGATTTAAAAAAAGTTTCATTCTTGAATTTAATACCAACGCCTTCAAGTTTTTGGAATTTCCTTCAGCAATTATGACCATTTCAGCACTACTTTTTACTTCTTAAAGTACATTTTGACCATCAATTATAGATAATTAATAAATATTCATTTACTGTGAAAAATGCGGTTTTCAGAATAAACTTTTTCTTATCTTAATTTTTGCATTGGAATTAAATCTTAAAATGACTTCATTAGCAGAACAAATGATTTGGAGCAGATTGTTCATTTAACATACGTATAGCAGTTCAACAGTTTAAAAAATATTGTACAAATATATAATATTTTGCCATTTGTTTATTTATTTTTTATATATCTTTCACTTTAAGTGATAAAATATGACAAAATAATTGAAGTTCGTAGCCCTTGAGGTTTCAGTTTTTGCGTACTTGGCAGAAACATTGCATTCATAGTTTTTCATTGTAGCTGATTGAAGGAAGGATGAAGTGAGATTAACAGATTTTTCGGTTTGCAGCTTCCATGCAGGACGTCATTTCCATACTTCACAGCAACTGTATCAAGACGATGCTGACCTCTGCTGCGATGCCATCGAAGAGGTTCCTCCGCAAAGTTTCGGACGACTTTAAATATCTGCACGTGTTTCATTTTCTGGAGGACTTTTCTGGTGGCTCCAAAATGTTTAATCACGTAAGAGAGTTATTTTTGTCTCTTGTCTTAATTCCTATAGAAATGAACCGAGTATAAATTTGAGTGACAGCACGCTCTGGTTTATTTGCACAGATGTAATACACCTGTTTAATTAATTGCTGAATGCGCTTTAACTAAACTTCAGACATTAAAAAAATGAATGCTTACGAGGAAAAATTCTGAATTACCCACTGAATAAATCTAGTTTTTTTTTTTTTCTTTAAATCGCCTTGCTTCGAGTGGTTGAAGTACGCTTTCATCTCAGATACCACTGCCTGCAAGTTGTTACTCAAATCTATTTGTATTAAATTTGAACAATAAATTCCTCTTCGTTGGAGTTCATAATATCATGAAGTCTGTACAATTAAGTGTGGGGATGGTGTTGCCATACTGGAGGAAGCATAAAACTGGACCTCTTGCTTAAGCGGTCCAAGAGATAAAAGAATGGAAAATATTATTAAGTGAGGATTTTATAAGGAGACATTGCCTAGGAGGAAGAAAGAGCTGATAATATAACAGAAGTCAGTTCTAGATCAACTTCGTGATAACAATCTGAAGTAACATGAGTGTCAGCTTTCTGGACGGAATCTTGGAATTCAAAATAACAGAGAATGAGTGAAGCACCGTGTAAATTGCTAGGAACCACTCTTTGATAGCTGGAAGATATAATATGAAAATTGGAAACAGCACCGGTGGAATTTCAAAAAAGTTAACTTCGAGTTTATGATAAGGGAATGAAGAAATATTAAGTCAATAATACCGAACCATTTTGCGCAACTGAGTTGACGCTTAGAAGTAAATTTCACGTTAAATCTGAAAGTCGGCTGGAGGAATAATGAACTTCTAAGAAAATGAGGAAAAGCTACGAAATACTGCTTAGGAGGTGTGATTCACCTAATAATGAAATTAGAGAGAATGAAAGTGTTAACAATCCATCTGGAGAATGATAGGGTTCACTGAATGTGCATGAAGATTGATCGCAAACTTTTGATTAGTTTCCATAAACTGCTGAGATTGCGATGCGCATCTTCTGATTGGAAAACAAAAAAAAAATACACGGTGAGTGTAAGTAATGGAAAATTAATTTGGAATTGAGTCCCGGGTATCCATTCGAGGAATCACTTGTTGAGCCCGTCACAATCATTCCCGGCTAAGGGAATGATTGTGAATCATGTGATTTATTTTTGGATTTTAGCAATGCCTTCAAAAATCTTTCCTCTAAGAGCTTTCTGATCAACTAATGACAGACATGCATAAAAAATTACTTGAGTCACGTGTGTGCACGGGACGCTCTGCAAACAATCTGGTGGTCAGAAGCGCACATCGGGGTTTCGGTGTCAGGCCGTTTTTGTTAAAATAATTATAAAAGATCTGGATGTACATTTTAAAAGTAGAAATTGTTTTATTTCATTTTGTTATTTTTTTACATTTTGCACATAACGCGAAGTTGATTATGACCTACAGGATGATTTTAGAAGCCCGGAAAAGTGAACAGGGAAGAAGTGGAGTTTAAAAGTTAATATGAATGAATAAAAGTAGATGCGATTCTGAAAGTAGGGAGTCGTGTTGCATGAAGTAAGTTGTGTGGACAGAATTTTGAGAGAGCTAATGGTAATACGTAAGATTCTATGTTTTAGCAGTTCTGTAGAAAATTTTCGGTATTAAGACTACATGTTTATAGACATATAACGAGTTTAATAAAATGAACAATATAACCCTTTAACTTTCTTAAGTCGTCAGACTTAAGAAACTTATAAGGTTATATTGTTGATTTTATTAAACCCTTCACAGTGTATAAAACACGTGGTCTGAATACTGAAAATCTTCTACAGAATTATTGGAATATTCTTAATAGTTAAAGTTCAGAATAATATTGATTAAAAAAGCTTAAAGTCATCAGATTGGAGGATTAATTAAAATTATTCACATTTTTATTTTTTAAGATTGTTATGTAAACTTGGATTACTAAAATATTGGATTTGGGATGATACAGTAATTTTCTCATTCATATTATCACGGATGTCAAGTTTTGTCGTCGTTGCGGTTATAGAGATTACGGCCGAATCAACGGAGGCAGTGCGTATTGTGTCTGTTAATTACCTGTCTTCTAACAAATTAGCATGCTGCGCGGACGGACATCCCTGCATCCACAGTATGAGACCTACTAACTCGCCTTCAGTTGAAAAATCTTCATACAGGTTCTTCGTTTCATAGAGGTGATTCGAACGAAGGTCTTTCCAGGTGAAGGATCAGTCAACTGAGCTACAAGGGAAATGTCAAAAGAGAATCGCAGAATTCTCTTAGGAATCAAAACATCATGTATAGGTCGTTTTTTTTTTTTTTTTACTGCTAAGTTGAAATTATTATTAGTAGTAGTAGCACTGCATTCAATTAACAGAGTTAACTGTCAAATAGCAAGAAGAAACAAGGAATAGAATAATGAAATCTTTGACTGGCAAATGCTTCCAATTCTGGCCTTATCCAAAGACCGAGGAATTGACTAGATAGCGTCGAAAATTGTGAAAAGTCCCTAAAAGTGCAGTTTTCTAGAGTTGAGATGCTGTTATATCTGGGAGGCTCAACTTTTCCAGATGTTTCATAAATGTTGTTGGTATTGTCCCAGCTCTCATATGACAATTGCAATTGTTGTTGCTTTCTTGCTCCAAAGTCGTTGAATTTCAATCTCCAGATCCTATACTTGGTCGCATTTTCATGCACTGTTATTTCTACGTTGCTATTTCCTGGTGTTGCCACATCAGTAAGTCGCACATGTTGTTGTTCGACTACAGTGATGTCTGGCTAAATGTAAAGGTCTCATAATATCTTCGCATTTTCAAAAATTTTTCCAACTGTGTGTTTTCAATGGATTTTGCAAGTTGGGAAACCATATTTCCTGCGCAAGCTCCAATGTGCAGCTTTTTCTACCCTAACATTCTTTTGTTAATAGTATGTATGGAAATTCTTGCTGCAAGCTCTAATTAGATAGTCCACACTCTCTCTCTCTCTCTCTCTCTCTCTCTCTCTCTCTCTCTTTCTCTCTCTTTCTCCCTACATAGCCGGCATTTGCTATTGTTACAGATCTTTTCAATATTCCCTCTTATTGCAGTGGTTTGCAGTGCATGATCCTAAGAAGCTAGTATCAGACCTTCTGTCTCTATCTTGAACCTGACCTGCTTAAGCCATCCAAGTTAAGCGACTGTCAACGTTCCCTTGAATACCTTTCAAATGTAGACCATGGAACGCTTTATTTTTGAAACCTTCTTA